>NW_028274953.1:0-300000 GCF_037043125.1 Eumetopias jubatus
TTCTAATTTCTTCTTTGACCTATTATTTAGTTACCAAATAATTGAGTGATTTTCTAAATATGTTTCTTTTACTGGTTTCCCATTTAATTTCATTAGAGAACCTATCTTGTATGACTTAAATTCTTCTAAAAGTACTGAGATTTATTTTATGGCACAGAATATGGTCTCTCTTGGTAAATGTGCCTACTGTGCTAAAAGAATGTATACTCTACAACTGTTGGGCAGAGTGGTCTATAAATGCAAATTAGGCCAAATTAGTTAAGAATGTTATTCAAATCTTCTGTGTTGTCTTCTTAATTTGTTCTATCAATTATTAAAAAGAAGATATTGATAAATCTGAATAGAACTGTGATTTTGACCATTAATCCTTTCATTTCTATTAAGTTTTTGCTTTATGTATTTAATAGCTACTTATTAGGTAGATACATGTTTATTATGTTTTGATGAATTTCGTCATTATGAAATGATCTTATTTATGCCTGGCAAAATCTATACCCTTTTCTAATAATAATAATATACCTACTCCAGCTTTCTTTTTATTAGAATTAGCATGGTATACCTTTTTTCTTCTATTGCTCTAAACCTATTTGTGTCTGTATATTTAAAATGGGTTTACTGTAGGCAGCATATACTTGAGTCCTTCCTTTTTATTCAGTCTGATAATCTCTGCCTTTTTTTTTAAGTTTATTTATTTGTTTATTTTTAAGTAATGTCTACACCCAACGTGGGGCTCGAACTCACAACCCCAAGATCAAGAGTTACATGCTCTTCCGACTGACCCAACCAGGTGTCCCCAATCTCTGTCTTTTAATTGGAATGTTTAGACCACTAATGTTTACTGATATGGTCAGGTTTAAGTCTATTGATTTGCTCTTTGTTTTCTATTTGTCCCATTTATCTTCCCTTTTTCTTCTTTTTCTGTGCTCCTTTGGATTAATTTTTATGATTCCATTTTATTTCTTACAGTTGCTTATTGACTGTATCTCCTTGTTGAGCTATTTTACGGTTATCTGCAGGTTTATCACATACACCCTAACTCATCACAATCTGCTTTCAAGTGATATAATACTTCATGTACAGCATAATAACCTTCCAATAGTATATTTCCATTTCTTTCCTTCTGCCTCCGTGCTATTGTTGTCATGAATTTTGCCTGTATATACTATAAAATCACAATACATTGTTACTACTTTTTAAGCAGCCAATTATTTTTATTTTTTTTAAAGATTTTATTTATTCGAGAGAAAGAATGAGAGAGAGAGAGCATGAAAGGGAAGAGGGTCAGAGGGAGAGGGAGACTCGGGAGCCCGATGTGGGACTCGATCCCGGGACTCCAGGATCATGACATGAGCCGAAGGCAGTCGCTCAACCAACTGAGCCACCCAGGCGCCCCTCTTTTTATTTTTTTAAAGATTTTATTTATTTATTTGAGAGAGCACAACCGGGGGGGAGGGAGAGGCAGGCTCCCCACTAAGCAGGGAGCCCGATGCAGGGGCTCAATCCCAGGACCCTGGCATCGTGACCTGAGCCGAAGTCAGACGCTAACCAACTGAACCACCCAGGTGCCCCCAATTATCTTTTTAAAAGACATATAATAAAAACTTTTATATTTTGCCACAAAATTCAGCCAATAACCTGAATGAGCCTGGAAGCAAATTCTTACCAAGAGCCTTCAATAAGGAATGCAACCTCATGAAAACGTTGTCTACCAATTCTGAATCTGTGTCAATTGTAAGTCAGTTTTGACTTATTTTTCTCTTTGTTATGAGTTTTCCTTTCCTGCTTTGTACTCAGTTGTAGACTCAAGGTAGGCAGAGTGAACCTCCAAAGATGTCCGTATCTTAATCCCTGGAATCTGTGAATATGTTACATTACATGGTATATTAGTTTTCTAGGGCTGCTCTAACAAAGTACCACAAACTGGATGGCTTCCAACAACAGAAATTTGTTCTTTCACAGTTCTGGAGGCTGTAAGTCCAAAATCAAGGTATCAGTAGGGCCATATCCCTTCGGAAGGCTCTAGACAAGAATCCTTCCTTATCTCTGGTAGAGACAAGGTAGCTGCATTCCTAGTTCTTATAGAAGTATCTCTCCAAATCTACCTGTCTTCACATGGCCTTTTTCAGGTGTGTCTGTGTCTCTGTTTTATCTTCTTATAAGGATACTAGTAATTAAATTAGGGCCCACCCTAACCCAGTGTGACCTTATCTTAACTAATTACAACTTCAAAGACATTATTTCCAAATAAGGCCACATTCTGAGGTTCTAGGTGGACCTGGTGGGGGAAAGAAGGGTGGGCAGGAAAGAGGACCATTATTCAATCCAGTATACATGCCAAAAAGACTGCAGATATAATTATTAAGGCTATAGACCTTAATATAGGGAGACAGATCATCTTAGATTAGCCAGGTGGGTGAAACCTACCCAATGAACGTTTAAAAGCAGAGAACTTTCTCCAGCTGAAGTCAGAGAGAAGCAGTAGAAGGGTAAATCAGGGAGGAACTCAAGCCACTTTTTCTGGAGGGGGTCACATGAAAAACATAAGAGGTGGGCAGCCTCTAGGGCAAAGACCAGCACCTGGCAAGGAAATGGAGGACTTCAGTCTTACAACCACAAAGAACCAAATTCAGCCAATAACCTGAATGAGCCCGGAAGCAAATTCTTCCCCAGAGCCTCCAATAAGGAATGCAACCTCACGAAAACCTTCATTTCAGCTTCCCCCCACAAAAGAACATCCATTTCATAAGATCTTACAAAGAGAAATGTTTAAACTGAGATTATGATAGTCCCTTAATTCTATTCATCTGTAAAACAAGATGTTTCTCTGTGCAACTCTCACCTGTCTAGTACTCTGCCCAGAACCTCCAGCCACCTGCCCCCCAACTATAGCCTGCACCCCCATTCTCTCGGCAGCACCCTCCAGCAGTTGAATGTATTTATTTATATGCTGAATTGTTATTCTTCAGTGCCTAGGTTTTCTCGAAAACTTAGTTGTTTTAGGTGACAGGGTATATACAGTCTCTCTTACTTCATCTTGGCCAGACTATATGTACCTTTTAAACTTGAATGCTGATTTTAATTTTTCTTACTTCATACCTGAGCCTTAGTTTTTGATAAAACAATAAACACAGGGAATGTTCTGGGCATAAAATACCATAGCAGATCACTCATTCTTTACTCACTGTCCTCATGGATTTGTCAATCTTTAAAAAGCTGTTTTTAACGGGTAGTTACCCACTGTTTGAAGTTGACTTCCCAAATACTTACTGAGGTCCTTGACCCTTTTTTAAATTGTTTCAACACACAACTCAATAAAGCCTAAGCCTCAACTCCTATGTCTTAGACAAAATTGTTCCCTATTACCCTATTGTAAAATATCCATTCTCTTTACTCTCTTGCCCTAAATTCCTAAAATATAACTGCTCCAGTACACATTCTATAGTGGGCCTCTAGGATAGTTCACAAAACCATCATGCTTATTCTTTTTTCTTCCTTTTCTATACCCTGCCCATTATATTCTTTGATACATTTAGAAAGTGCACTCTAATCAAATAGGATAGTATCTTAGGGGCGCCTGGGTGGCTCAGTCAGTAAGCATCTGCCTTCAGCTCAGGTCATGATCCCAGGGTCCTGGGATCGAGTCCCGCATCGCATCGGGCTCTCTGCTCAGCAGGGAGTCTGCTTCTCCCTCTGCCTGCCACTCCCCCTGCTTGTCTCTCTCTCTCTCTCTCTCTCTCTCTCGCTGTCATTAAATAAATAAAATCTTTTTTAAAAAAACATAGTGTCCAAAAACATATTAAACATAATGAAATCATTGCAAAGCCTCACTTTGTTAAGCTCCTATTATACTATTCAATACCTGCTACTTTCAATTTACACTCTGAAAGGAAAAAAAAAATCACTTAGGAAAAAAAGTACCAGTTTTATATCTTCTCAAAGAATTGTGTTAAATTAAAAGGACCTCTCTTCCTGTTTCTACTGGTCTAAATAAAGATCTCTTTAGCAAAATACTTAAGCAGGGTAGACATACATTTGTAAGATTCTGAAATTAAGATTTATTCAAAATAAGCAAAAGTGTACTTTTAATGCACCAAGAATAACAAGTAAACACAGAATTTTGGAGCAGAAAAGAACTTTGAGATCCCTTGTTTAATTCACTCAGAAACCAAATTCTTTTTTAAAAATTTTTAAAAGTGGTTAAATAAATGCCACACAAATTCCAAAACTTACAAATAATGGACAAAGGATTAGATCCAAGATCTCTTGCTCTTTCTACACTACTGTATGGATCTCACACTTACCATTCTGGATGAAAAAAGCACAATATTTTGAATTTTGTTAATATTATCTGCTGAAAAAAGCAATCAGTTTAATAAGATTTTACTAAAGGAAATGTTTAAACTGAGAATATGACAGCTTATTAATTCTATCCATCGGTGTAAAACAAAATTAGTGGAGCTTCTGATCAGTTTGAAAGACACTGAAACAGAATTCAGCACTAGTTTGAAAGACACTGAAACAGAATTCAGCACTTCTACATGTAGCACTTCTACATTATATGTGAGCACATGTACACCCAAGCCTCTGAAAACATCAAACACAGAAAGGTTTTAACAAATCCAACTCTGATAAAACACTGACTGTACTATATGTACTCTGTGTGCTATAATGTCCTCTAACAAAACAAGGCATTCACACTATTCATGATTTAAAAGGCCTAAAAGTCCTGAGGCCAGATGTCTGAGTAAGTGGCACTTTATGTCTGACTAGCCTAAGATTGCATCTATCAGCTATACATGAGCTGGAAGAGGAACTTCAACTCTGTGTCCTCATAAAATAGGCTACAACTTAACTCATAGGGCTCTCATAAAGAAGAGAAATAACATACCAAATACTAAACAAATGTCAGTGCCTCCCGCCAGCCATCTCAAAATAATGTAAATGTTCCAAACAACTGAAAAATTCTAATGCACACCAGCTTTGACCTGATAAAGACAAGACAGTGATTTACAGCTAAAATCAGCTCTCAACCTTTCCCTAAAGAATTATTCTCATTAGGGGCTTCCTGGGTGGCTCAGTCAGTTAAGCATCTGCCTTCAGCTCTGGTCATGATCCTGGGGTCCTGGGATGGAGCCCCGAGTCTCTTCGAGTCTCTTCGGGCTCCCTGCTCAGCAGGGAGTCTGCTTCTCCCTCTCTCTCTGCCAATCCCCCAGCTCATGGTCTCTCACACTTGCTCTCTCAAATAAAATCTTTTAAAAATTTTTTTAAAAAGCATGATTCTCATTAATTATACCCCAAAAAGCTTACAAAACAAAAACCTGTATACACACATTAAAAATATATAAAAACAGGGGTGCCTGGGTGGCTCAGTCATTAAGTGTCTGCCTTCGGCTCAGGTCATGATCCCAAGGTCCTGGGATGTAGCCCCGCATCGGGCTCCCTGCTCAGCGGGGAGTCTGCTTCCCCTCTCACACTCCCCCTGCTTGTCTTCCCTCTCTCGCTGTCTCTCTCTTCATCACATATATAAATAAAATCTTTAAATATATATATATATAAACATATATATATAAACAACGACCAAAAACAGAAACAGAAAATAAGCTGCAAAGAAATACACCAAATTACTAACAATGTGAATGTACTAAAATTATGGATGATTTGCTTCCTACTTTTCTACATATTATTAGTTTTCTATAAGGAGCAAATAAAGACCCTTAAAAAAAATGAAATATATTTAAACCTTGTTGTGAAACTCACAATTCTCCAAATCCCTGTTAGGTAATCTCCCAACAAAATGCTGGGCTTCCCGTCAGCCATGCCATTCACTCTATTTACCAGCCTCACTGACAACACAGTTCAAATCCAAGCTTCAGCCAAGTCACAGATTACCACTTAGGAGGGAGCTCAAAGCTTGCTCTCAAATAGTTGCCACCATGAATATAAACCCCTGAATGCTTAAAATCCACTATACTTTTATAATAAGGGGTAAAACTTTATTAGTTTTTGTAATTTGAAACAACATTCGTAGCACAGAAAGGAACTTTTTTATTGTTACTGAACTATAAATACACGTACTCCCAGAATTCATCCTTCTGATCATATATGTCTCCTTTCATGCAGGGAAAACTACAAATTGTTCTCTGAAAATCAAAAGTTAAGAAATAAAACGCTGGGGGCGCCTGGGTGGCTCAGTCGTTGAGCATCTGCCTTCGGTTCAGGTCATGATCCCAGGGTCCTGGGATCAAGCCCCGCATAGGGCTCCCTGCTCTGCGGGAAGCCTGCTTCTCCCTCTCCCAATCCCCCTGCTTGTGTTCCCTCTCTCGCTGTGTCTCTCTCTGTCAAATAAATAAATAAAATCTTGACAAAAAGAAAAAAGAAATAAAACTCTGCCTTGGGCAAAAGCTCACAAATCAGAAAAAGTATCTGCTCTGACTAACCTACACACTTAAAATGAAGATAATTAAGAAAAGCTAAATAAAGAAATCTGTATCAACAGATATCAACAAGCAGCAATGTCTGCAGAACAAGTGGAGAAAATGATGAGTATGATCACAAAGATTCTGAATACCAACTCATTTAGTTTGACAGGAAATTAGATGCCTACATTTTTACATACTGAACTTTATATATAAGTAATATATGTGTGTACATATGTATATGCGATATATGTGTGCATATATAATACATAAGTGTGTGTGTATATATATACATATATCATTTAAATTTTTTTTTATTTTCCCCCAATTGCCCCTTTTCCAGGAGACTCAACATTACTACTAATGGTTTTGACAACCACAATTGTAGAAAGGGATATGTGATACAGAACCTCCACTGTATTTATTTTTGCAAGAAATATTCACTTAACACAAAGAATTTGAGAGCTGAGGTCTTAACAGAATAATCATCTACACAAACAACCAGTTTTTATTCAAAGTCTAAATAATTAAATGCAAAGAATTAAGTTTATTTACCAGAGTAAGTAAATGTGAAAGTTTCAGGCTTAGCTTATGCTAATTTAATTATTAAATCTATAACATATAAGTTAAAGTTATTATGAGAAAAACATCTAATATAGAGAAATATATCTAACATACATTCCTAAGTAGTAATTATATTCTTGACAATTAAGACTTAATTAGTTTCCAACAGTTTACAAACATACATCAGACATATATACATAAATATCGCTTAAGAATTATTCTGTAATTTTGATGAAACTTTCCTAATTTTAAATTAGGACTAATATTTATAATATAACTTATTTATATGACTACATATTAATTTATAAAATAAAAATAATCAAATTTCTCTACTTCAAAAGGCTAAAATTACTTCATATAGCTAAAATCCCTCAATATAACCCAAAAAATTCAAAAACCTTGTAGTTTGTCTAAATCAGTATCAGTGACAACCTTTCTGAAAGATGTCCTATGCCTATCTCCCAAAGATGTATCTGAACTTAAACAAAGGTTATTTACTAATCCTGGAATACTTCATTTCAAACCAAACCAAACTGAATTGCCAGATCACCATAGGATGCATTAACTTCTAGCTCCATCTGCTGGAGTCACAAAATATTCCAAAATCTGACATAAAATACTATGAAACAAATGATCTACAATTTTATCATATAGACCAAACACTTCATGAATTTAAAACAGAAAATTAATCAGAGTTCAGCCATATTCAATAATTTCTAAAATGACAAATCTAAGTTAAAATCAGTATTGCAGTGGAATTGAGGATCTAACGCTATTGTCAAAAAGTGAGTTATATAATAAAAAAATTCTACCAAGAAAGCAGAAGCCTTAGAGAAAGACAAGTTTGCTTTTGAACAGTAAGTATTGTGTGAACCTCAGAATCAGAACAGCTTCCGTCTATTAGAAGAAAAACAAAAATTAAAAAACAACTTTAGCAATGAGTTGTGAAACTTTTTACCTTAATATAACTTTTTTCTTGTAACAAAAAAGCAATACATGTCCATTGCAGAAATATTATACAATACAAGCACCAAAAAAATGTTTATATCCTGTAATTAATCCTACCACCCAGGGAAAAACATGTTTTTCAACATCTTTCTCTATCAACAAATACTCTTCTACATCATCATCTATAATGGCCAAGAAAGCACTCCACTGTTAGGATTTACCAAAATTCAATTAAGCAAATTTCTTACTTTGACACTTAGATTGTTTCATTTTTAAAATTTTTATAAACAATACCTCCATTAATATCCCGTAACTACGGTGATGCATACTATGACAAATGACTATTAAGACCAATTAATTAGAAACTACTAGTAACATTTAACTAATAACGGTATATTAAACTTTATGAAGGACTGACTTTGATTTAATATCTATACATAAGTAGATGTAATACTTATTTTTAAGTTTAATTGCTTATAATCTAGAAGTCTTTTTTTAATCTTCTGTGGGACTTGAAAATGGCTAAATTAAAGATGGATTTTGCATAGTTCCTTCATGATATCCACAATAGCATATTGTCTATTCCTGTTGAAAAATCAAAATAAAACACCCATACCTTGAAAAGACTAGTCAGGTTCATGGTGGTTATCTTTTAACAGACCTAAATGTCAACTAGGCAATCATGTTATAAACGTGTGTCTCTGTCTCTTTCATAAATAAGTATGAACGGCTTAGCAAAAATTGGCCCCCAGTGGGGGATACCTCAAAAAACTGAAGAATTATTTCCTGACTTTATTTAAGGCTACAACTTAACTCCATCATTCTCCTACCTTCCAAAGATTTATTCCTGTTTATTTTTTAACTTTAATCTCACATTACATAAAATTACCATTTAAATAAGGAAGTAATTCAATGCATTTAGTGCATTCACAAATCATGCTACCACTACCACCATCTCACCCCAAACATGTCTATCACCCCGAAAGGAAAACCCATTAAGCATTTGTATCAGTTTTTCAATTTATGGAACTGAAAAGTTTCGTATTTTTCTGCTAAGTTTTTAACAAGATACAAAGAAAGTGAATACAAATAGATGCTTTCTTTTTCTGTCCATTTTTTACCCTTTTTCAATTTTAACAATAAAAGTGACAATACAAATTTTAGCTACCATTTTGTCATCTCTGCTCTCTTTGTACCATCCTATAACTATAGTTGCCGGCATGTCATACCCACACTAAGTGAATGATGGGACACACCTCACAACATCCAGCTGACAAGCAAAAAAGACCCTGGGCTAAAACTGCCAATGACCAGATTACCACTCTGCCCCATTCTAGCTCCAATATCATTTTTGTATATCACATTTTCCAAGCTATTTTAATCATTTTCCCCTTGTAGACAGAGATACATCTTGCTACACGATACAGATTTAAAACTAAGGGTAATATTTTATTTATTTATGTTATTAAATTCTGGCCCACAGAAGTGAAGTGGCATTCTGACGTAATCTGGTTAACATGTAATATCTCAAACCCAAGTGGCCCAAATCCAGACACTATATTTAATTCAAACTAAATATTTTTATACATACTAAAGCATTATCAACACATACAGTGGCCTAATCCATATGATTTACACACTAAAGGCACAAGTGATCAAAACCATCCATACTGACAATTTTACAGGATAAGCCATTACATTTGTTTTCAAATTAAGTTCCTTTTTACCAAGGTATTCCTAATGACACAATAAATAACTTTTATTCACTCAACGATGAATCTTTATTGGACAATTTCAGTGTGGAAGTACTGGAGCAGTGATCCGTGGGAGATTAAGAGAATTTCAGACATATTCTGAGACCTTAAAGAATTTGGCATAAATTCACAAAAGCTTAACACAAAAAGACAAGTAACAACTTAAGAAAATCTCGTTAAGTGTTACAAGATGGTAAATGATTGACAAATGAATATGGATGATATAACTGCAGTGGGGTAAAGGAAATCATCAGACTTTTCAGGGACTGCTTTTGGAGACCCAAAACATCACTGCAGCCCACCAGTCAGAGCAAAGGCTTATGGAGGTCAGCTGGTCAACTGAGTGTTAGCTCAGGTCTCACATGTGTCACAGAGGGTCTGCAAACCAGGTCTGTGGTCATATCCCCAGTGCCAGAATGCATAAGGAATAGATATACTTCACAGCTAACAGAACCCCTACTCTGGTCCCCTGACCTGTGTAGTAAGGGCTATTACAATGGGAAACACCAAGTGGAAGCCCCCAGAATTGCCTCTAACTAGGAAAACAGTAAACCAAAAGTCATGCCACATCCCCAAAGGAAATGCAGAGATTAATGCCACCATCAAGGGTTTGAAAGACGCAGAAGTAGTGACTCCCACATCCCCAAAACAGACAGACCTTAGGACAATGACAGTGGATTACTGTAAGCCTCACTAGGTGGTGGCTCCCACTGTAGCTGCTGTTCCAGATGTGGTTTCACTGCTTAAGTAAATTAACACATACCGTGGTACCTGGTGTATGACTCCTGATGTGACAGAGGCCTCTGTCTCCATCTCTGTCCATAAGACCCACCAGAGGAAGTTTACTTTCAGCTGCAAGGCCAGCAAAGCACCCTCACTGTCTTACCTCAGGGACACCCCAACTCCTCAGCCCTGTTACAATTTAATTTGCAGGAATTTTGATCGCCTTTCCCTTCCACCAAATGTCACAGTGGCCCATACTAATGATGACACTGTGCCGACTGGATGTAGTGAGCGAGAAGTAGCAAGTACTCTAGACTTATTGGTAAGACATTTTCATGTCAGAAGGTGGAGAATACATCCAAAAATAATTCAGGGGCCTTCTATGTCAGTGAAATTTCTAGGGGTCTAGTGGTGTGTGGACGTGGGGATCTCTGTTCTCAGGCGAAGGATGAGTTGTTGAATCTGGCTCTTCCTACAACCAAGAAAGGCACAAAGTCCATGGGCTTCTTGGGATTTTGAAGGTAATATATGCCCCCTATTCCTCCTCTGGGTGTGTTACTGCAGCTCACTTACCAAGTGACGCCCAGAGCTGCCAGTTTACAGTGGGGTCCAGAACAAGAGAAGGTTCTGCAACAAGTATAGGCCGCTGTACAAGTTGCTCTGTTATGTAGGCCATCTGATCCGCAAACCCAGCGACGCCTGAAGTGTCCACGGCAGGCAGGAATGCTGCGTGGAGCCTTTGGCAGGCGCTATAGATGGATCACAGCATAGGCCCGTAGGACTTTAGAGCAAAGCCCTACAGCACTACAGCCCCTCTGGGATATACCTGAAGGACAGCCCTGCACAGATAACCATTCTCGTTTAAGTAACACTTGTAATTTAATTTAATTAACACAGTAAATCTGGCCTGTTACTGGGCCTTAGAAGAGACTGAACACTTGACCATGAGCCACCAAGTTACCATGTGACTGGAGCTGCCCATGATGAACAGGGTGTTTGTTATCTGACCCACCGACCTGTAACATCAGACATGCAACAGCAATACTCCATCATCAAACAGAAGCGGTATACATAAGATCAGGCCCAAGCAGGCCCTGAAGGTACAAGTAAGTTACGTGAACAAGTGGCCCAAATGCCCATGGTCTCCACTCCTGCTCTACTACTTCTCTTCCCCAGCTAGCGCCTAGGGCCTCATAGGGAGTTCCCTACAATCAGCTGACAGAGGGAAGAAAAGACTCAGGCCTGGTTTACAGATGGTTCTGCACGACACCACCCAGAGTGGACAGCTGCAGCACCAGAGCCCTCTGAGACAGCAGTGAAGGGAAATCCTCCCGATGCCCCTGTTTGTTCACTTTGCTTGGGAGGAGAAATGACCAGACACGTAATTATAAATTCATGGGTTGTGTCCAGTGATCTGGCTAGAAGGTCAGGAAGAAACATGACTAGAAAACTGGTAACAAGGAAATTGAAATTTGGGGCAGAGGTAGTACAGACAGTGCTCTCTGAATGGGGAAAAAAACATGAAGATATTCATGTCCCATGTGACTGCTCATCAAAAGGGGACCCTGGCAAAGGAGGAGTTTAATAATCAAGTGGATGGGACTCCCTGTTCTGCAGATACCAGTCAGCCTCTTTCCCCGCCACCCGTCATGATCCAATGGGCTCAGAAGCAAAGTGGCCACGATGGCAGGGTAGAGATTAGGCACGGGCTCAGCAGTGTGCACGTCTACTCATCACACTCACCTGGCTATGGCTACCAACTGCATGCCTAATCACCAGCAGCAAAAACCAACACTGAGACCTCAATATGGCACCATACCCAGGGGAGATTAGCCAGCTACCTGGTGGTGGGTTCACTGAAATGGGCCACTCCCATCATGGAGAGGGCAGCAATTTGTCCTTATTGGAACAGACACTTACTCTGGGTACAGATATGCCTTGAACTTCGCGCAAAGCTGCTGCCAAAACTACTATCTGTGGACTTTCAGAATGCCTTGCCCACCATCATCACAGCAGTGCTTCTGATCTAGGAAATACTTCACAGCAGAAGAACAACAATGGGCCCATGCCCTCGGAATTCACTGGTCATGCATGTTTCCCACGATCCTGAAGCAGCTGGTTCGACAGAATGGTGGAATGTCCTTCTGAAGACTGTTACGGTGCCCGCTAGGTGGCCATACCTCGCAGGGCTGAAGAAAGGTACTCTAGGAGGTTGTATTCGCCCTGAATCTGTATTCAATATATGGTGGTACTTCTCCCATCGCCGGGGTTCACAGGTAGAATCGAGGAGTAGAATCGGAAGTGGTAGCACTCACCATTATCCGTAATGACCCACTAGCAAACTTTCTGTCTCCTGTTCCTGTAACCTTAGGAACCAGTGCTGCTAGACTAGAGTTCTAGCTCCAAAGGGAGGAACGTTTCCACCAGGAGACACAACAATGATTCCACTGAAATGGAAGTTCAGACTACTGTCCAGCACTTTGCGGTCCTCATGCCTCTCAATCAACCAGCAAGGAAGGGAGTTCTGACCCCCAGGGGGAACCTGGACGCCTCCTCCACAATAGAAGTGAGGAAGAGCGTGTCTAGAACACAGAACATGCCTCAGGGCATGTCTTAGTATTACCATAATTTGGCCCCATTAATGATTTTTTAAAAGCCAAGAAGCAAGTATGTCTAAGGTTGACAAATCTTCAACCCCAAGACAATCTAAGGGACTAATAATAAGCACTCCCTTGAATGTCATCGACAAGGTTAAAGAAAGCTATGAATTTAGAAGAGAAAGATGAATTTAAAAGATTTACGAAATTCACTACATGCAGCAAAGGATACAGACCTACCAAAGATTTAGCAGAAACAAAGCCAGGGGTCATAAAACCCTCAAGGAAAATTTCCAGGGCTTACATCCCAGGCCTCCTGAAACCTATTCCTAAGGGTACATTTAGAAGCAGTGACATCATTTAGAAGGTTCTTCCTCTAGTTCCCCAACTTTCAGATGATGTGGTTTATTGGAGTTCAAAATTATTGTCTATCACATATTCATTCAATAGGTTTATTAGGCAATCACTATGTGGGAATTATTGTTCTAAGCCCTAATTTATAAACAAAATATTTGAGCTTACAGACCTTACATTATAATGAGAAAGACTACCAATAAAACAAATACATTTACTTCCAGAGTTAAGGCCTCCAAATATATGGCATGTCATGTGTTAGTAGCTCTTACTTACAGTCCATAAACAGAATAAAAGAAATAGCCTTGATTTAGAGTATGTGAAGGTCACTAAGTATAGCATGCAATTTCTACTCAGTAAAACTGGAAACAAAGGCCAGTTCACCTGTCATACTGGTTAGCCCAGCTTGAGACCACCTGCACTGCTGGTAAGAACACCTGGAGCCCAATCCTGAAAAATGTATGTGCTATAGTACCTATAGCTTTACAGAAAGCTAGGGCCAAGGGGAACCATGCCAAACAGTCTTCCTCAAACATTTTAGACAATACATATAAAAACCATTTTCTAAATTATATATTATCCAAGTATTTTTAATAACAAAAAACATGTCATCTAAAAAAAACTCACCAAAACATTCATAGCCATTACTTTCCAGGTTGCCTCCTGCCTTTCATAATAATAGCTGACTTTTCAGTAGAGGATTTATGTTTTGTATCAATTTCAGTTTGCTTATTCAGTTTTTTTCAATTGCTAAGCAAAAAAATGGAGTAATTTCTTTTTATTCAGTTAATAATTAGTCCTCATTTTACTGAATTCATTTGGTCTTCAGAGCACCATGACTCCATTTGTTTCTACTTTCAAGCATGACAGAAACCACAAAGGCCAGATTCAAATATATGATTAAACTAAAATGTTAAAATTTTTCATGTTAAAAAACAGTTTAAGCAGTATTAAAGGACAAATGGGAGGAAAATGTTTGCAATTAACCTCTGAGAGACAACTAATTACTTAAAAAAAAACTGCAAGTGTAAAAAGGAATGAAATCTTGCCATTTGCAACAACATGGATAGAGTGAGAGTATAATGCAGGAGAAATAAGTCAGTCAGAGAAAGACAAATACCCTATGATTTCACTCATATGGGGAATTTAAGAAACAAAACAAATGAGCAAACGGACAAAAGAGGGGGGGGGGGCAAGCCAGGAAACAGACTCTTCACTATAGAGAACAAACCGATGGTTACCAGAGGGGAGGGAGTCGTTGGGGGATGAATGAAATAGGTGATAGCGATTAAGGAGAGCACTTGGGATGAGCACGGGGCAGTGTATGGGGTGCTGAAGGACTGCACTTACACCTGAAGCTAATATTACACTGTATGTTAACTAACAGGAATTAAAATTTTAATTAAAAAAAAAAGGAGGGGAAAACACTGTAAAAATGGGCAAAGGAAACATAGGTAGGCAATTTACTAAAAAATAACTATGAATGACCTCTGAGTATGTTTTGTAAATGTCTATCCTTACTAGTAATTAAAGAAATGTACATTTAAGAGGGGAAATGTTTCATATTTCTGACCTGGAACTTTTTTTTTTTTCAAGATTTATTGCAGGGGGTGGGGGGTGGGCAGAGAGAGAGAATTCAAGTAGACTGCACTGAGCATGGAACCTGATGCAGGACTCAATCTCATGACCCTGAGCAGAAACCATGAGTTGGACACTTAACCAACTGTGACACCCAAGCACTCCTTGAATTGGCAGGTTTTAAGTACCACCCACAGTTGATGAAGATACATTCTGGGAAGAGGAGCCCCTCAGTGAAAGTGAAACCACTAGTGGAATTCACACAGCTTTTCGGGATCAGCAAACATCTTCTCAAAACTTTTAAAGTGTGCTTACCTAGAAAGTGAATTGCAGAAATTTATCCTAAGGACAAATATTTGTAAAGATGTACACTGGAGCTCTTTTAGTTAAAAAAAATTGGGAACAATCCATGCTTATAACAGCTCCAGGCACTACTATAAATTGCACAGAAAAGTAGTTAATGGCATGGAAACCTCCCACTTACATGTTGATTTAGGAAAACATAAATCATCAGTGAGTCCATGAAGGTTGCCATCTGGTTATGTATTCACAGGAAGACACCTTACTGAAGATTACAGACCACAGTATTCACAATAGCTCTGTGGGTTGTAGGATTGTGGGTAACATTAATTTTCTTCACCATATATTGTTTTCCAAATATTCTCCAGCAAACGAAGCATTTTTTTTAAACACAAAGGAGTGAGAGAAATGGTAGTTGTCTGTATAAATTCCAGACGAATTAGACAGTTATGGACAAAAAAAGTCACCTTTAGAAAATGAGGGGGAAAAAGAGAGTATTTGTCACACATCAGGAAGGGAAAGGATCTTCTAAACACAAAACAATTAGAGAAACCAAAGGAAGAAAAAAGACTGGACCCTGGACAATATACAAATGTTAAAAATTCTGTCAATAAAAAGCAAGTAAAGTTAAAAAGAAAAATAACTAGAACATATTTACAAAAATCTAATAAAAAGCTGATGTGCTTTCCATATAAAGATATCACAATTCAAAACGAATAAAAGGGGGAAGGACAATGAAACATATAAAAAAGATCTATGTATTAGATCTTGTAATATATTTTATAAATTAAAATTAAAATGTCATACACCTCACTAAAAATTTCCAGGAAATGGCAGAGTCAAGATTGGAATGCAGGTCTAATTGGCCTCCAAGCAATATACCATGTTGCCCACAGTAAGTAAGTCACTTTTTTAACCACATTAATTTTAAAGTTTGTACTTGACAAAAGAGTTTTTCCCCCTTCAATTATACATTCTTAAATAACAAAAGTAACAGAAAATAAATTAAGTAGAAAACTATGGCTAGTATTCTTAGGTCTTAAATGGAGGCTGAGTTCTTTTTTTTTTTTTTTAAAGATTTTATTTACTTATTTATTTGTGAGAGAGAGAATGAGAGATAGACAGCACGAGAGGGAAGAGGGTCGGAGGGAGAAGCAGACTCCCTGCTGAGGAGGGAGCCCGATGTGGGACTCGATCCTGGGACTCCAGGATCCTGACCTGAGCCGAAGGCAGTCGCTTAACCAACTGAGCCACCCAGGCGCCCGGAGGCTGAGTTCTTTTGACATATCCAGATAAACCGAAATTCTCTTGCTAAATATTTAAATGAGAACTTACCAAATCATTAAGTATAAAGACTGCTTCTTGATTAAGTAAAACAGAAAAGCCTTTCACAACTAAGAATAGGAATAGTAAGTAAAAATCTGGTTTTCTGATTTTATGAAGGACTCATGGTTTATTGGAGGAAGATGCAAATTATGAAGGAAATTAAGAAAAGGCAAATCTAAAAATACAGTGCAGTAAAAAATGAAAACATTCATTGTGATATTAAGCAATATATACTAACCATGAATCAGGGAGCCATTTAGCCATTGGATATAGTAGTTCTGAGGAAAAGAAAGCAGGATTTCATTGCTGATTATTGAAAAGGGTAAAAGCAAAACAGCCCCAGCTGAAACTGCCAGAGTGAACGTGCTCAAAAACAACCTGGAAGAGAAGAGATCATTGTCACCAGCAATTGAAAAAAGCAAGGAATACGGTAGGAATTTAAAAAGGATAAAAACTCTTAAATCTTTTAATCCAAAAAGTTACATAAGATTTTCATTAAATATGTGTAGTTGGGAGACAAATGATATATATATGATACTAGAAGTTCAATTAGGTATACTCTAAAACTACTCACTCTGTGAAAAGGGTCATTAACTTGTTGAACGAGCAGGCCCTAGAAGAATCACATACAGAAGACAGAGTACTTTGCACATTTTACAAAGAATAAGCCATAGTCTCTTTCCTCTTTTAAGTTTAAATATTTATTTCACAATTGCATTTAATTAACTACATTGGCAAATACATCCTAACAGCAATGCAAAAGCTGATTTCAGATGAAAAAAAACAAAAACTTGTGAAAACAGTATGAAAAACAAATCAATTCAAAATGGTTATTTCAAGAGAAAAAAACTTAACAAAGCCATTGGTCAGCTACCTCTTAAAATGGGTAAAGGCAAAATAAATTATACTAAGAAACCGTAGAGAACTATTAAACAATATTCTACTATTAAACAGTATTTAAAACACTATTTGTCATTTTTAAAAATAAGATATTGCTCATAAATACTGATACAGAGAAATGTCTAAGATAAATTAAGTTAAAAAAACTGAAAAGGCACGGACAATAAATAGAAAACATGCTCCCCCCCCAAAAAAATGCATTTATACACACAGGAAAATAGAGGTGCACACACACACACACACACACACACACACACACACACAAAAACCTAGCACAATATATAACAATCCCACAGGAGAGTGGAATTCTAAAGGACTTTCACTTTCTCAGTTATATATATGTCTGAAATGTTTAAAATTTTTTATCTAATTTTTAAAAGATTTTTTTAAGACTTAAAAGGCAAAGGAAAAGAAAACCTCACCAACATTAGAGATGGAATCTTAATTTAATATCCATCCCATTAAAGTCAATATAGGAAGAACGTGAAAATAAATGTAACACATAAGAAAAAAAAACACGTAATAAACGCTTGAAATACACATCCACTAGAGTAACTTTGAGACCAATGCCATCTTGTGGCAACCAACAGAAGTGTTTTCCTACTTAAAAGCCAAAACAACCACGAAACCTCTGTTCACTAAATCATCGATAATGTTTAAATGTAGACCATATCATACATACCAAAACTACAGCTCAAATCAGACACAGAAGAAGGCTTAGAAGCTGTTTTGCTGAGTGGGCATGTTTCCTGGGAAACGCACTAGGAAAAATGTCCAGCCAGGTCCACTGCCAACTCTGGCAACTACCAGCCAGTGGCCTGAAGCGTGCTTCTCTGGTTTTGTCCTTGCAAGTCAAGGGAGGAAGTTATCCCAATCGCTCCCATTGCTTCCTTCCAATGCCAAAAATAGGATCAAACCCACAAGTTCACCATTCCAGGTCCTGAACAGCTATTCCAGTATGTGTGCCAGGCTCCTCTTGCCACGACAGACTCCCACATACAGTGTGATGTACCCACCTGCTCACACACCAAACCTCAATGCGTCTCACGGTTCTGTGCTCTGGGGCACAGTCAGCTCTGCCCCTAGGGTCGCTTTATGTCATCTGCCCTGCGAAGCAGCCTCAGCACCACTCTCCACACTCCTCTCAACAGTCAATGCTTCTCCTCTCCGCTCACAGGACACTGACCACATAACCAGCAAGACCAACCAGAGTTTCCAAATCAAAAACCGGGACCAGTAATCTGACAAAAAACTAAGCTTATGAGGGCGAATAGGTAAAGTATTTGAAATCATAAACGATCCAGAAAAGCCTAACTATAAACAAACACTTGCAGAATCTACTGCATCTCAGGTACTGTGCCTGGGCTCTGGATACAGAGCGCCGCCGCCACCCTCTCACCCTGCCTGTGAGCACCTAGCATGAAAGCTACTCAGAAAAGGCCGATGCAGGTCAGGTCAATGCTGGCAAGGGGTCCCCAAGGGAAGGCCAGATCGAAAAAGAGCAGTAGTGGTCATAGCTTGCAGACCTCCTGAAGTGCCCTTCAGATTAAAGTGCCGTTTCTCAAAAGTCACCTTCCGAAGCGGAGCAGATTCTGAGGACAGCACCCACAGGACTTCCTGGGGTCGGGGCAGCCAGGGCTCAAGGCTGACGCTGAGCCTTCAGCCTGAGAACGGGAAGGGTAGAGCTGGTATCGCCCGTGACGGAGAAGGCCACAGCTGGAGCGGGCCGGCGGGGAAACACGGGACTCAGCTTTGGCCCGGCCTCGTCTGTCATGTCCACAAGGCAGGAGCACCACGGAGGCCACGCTTCACATCTCTCCGCAGGCTACCAGGTGGCCTAGAACTTCTGTCTGCCCCATTGCTGGCTACGTTCTGACTGACCACTGGGCAGGACGGTGTCTGCCAGGGCTCTCTGACTCTAACATCACTCTTCCACTTTTAATTAGTAAGTATTTTGTGGGAAGCTAAGTTTGAAACTAGGAAAAATACCCTGTTCCTTACCAAAAAGTTTATTCATTTACTGATGCCTATCAGGATGGACTCAAGATTGTTCTATTTTATTCTGTGCAAGATCCATTACAATCGTTCTCCGGACACTCAGATTGTCCCTGATTGATGTGAAAGCCCTTCAAGGCTCTTGGGTCTTTTAGACATGCACCCCATCATTCTTGGAGCACTTCCTTGCATTCTGGCAGTACCATACGTACAAAATGAGCCTGGAACTTCCCCTCTCCTACCCCTGCAGTCAGCTTCTTCCCCAAGGAGCCCTGGTTCCTATCAGTGGAAAGTTGTATTTAGAAGCACAGATCTAGGGCTAAGTATATTCACTGCTCCTGGGGTGTCATGCTCCCAATGGACAGGCAAGGAATGCAAGTATGCACTACGCCTACATGTACATATACACACTAACATGCACCCACCTTCACATCTAGATCTGGTGCAACAACTCTGTATTGAAAACCGTGAGTCCACACTGATAGTTCACTTGCAAGTCCAACTGCAATGCAACAACCCTGTTCATTTTCATTTTTCTCCCTTTCCCTTAACTACAGAATGGTTCCCCTCACCTTTAATGGACCAACCCCCTGGAAATGATCTGACACCCCGCCCCCTGCGGAGGCGCCCTCCTGCTCAGGTGACGCCGCATTCTGGACCATCCCACCTCCCTCCCCACGGACCTCTGATGCCTAGGCCAGGCCATCCCTCTGGGGACACCCTCCTCAGCCTGCTTGGGCTCTGTCATCCTGCCTGGATGCCCTCCTCAACCTCTGACTCCCTGTAACAGAGCACCCCTGAACACACGCGAGTGCCCCTCGTCACCGCTCAAGCTGACACTCCACCAAGGATTTCCCTCTGCAGGGAAAATTCCCTCCCTGCTCCTGGACCCTGAGAGCCCACACCAGGTCACCCCCGGGCTCTGATACCTCATGCCAGGCCTACTTCCTGCAATGGAGACTCTCCTCTCACCTGCAAGGGCTCCCAAAAGTTTCACCAGTTAGGCATTCCATTTTTATATCAATAACTTAAATCCAAATCAAATCAACTAACTAGCCAACAGTAGCTCTCATAAAATGTAGTTTTTGGTTGCAAAGTTAATTTGGGGGCACAAGTAGATACAAACAGAGAACAGAACAAAGGAGCAAAGGAGAAAGCAAACGTGGGTCTAACGGGAGGTGAGAACGGACAAGGGACAGGCTTTCCATTTTGACATGGGTGCTGAACCAGCTACAGAGATCCCTGTTTCAAGTGGCCAGGTAGTGCTGCCAATCATTACACTTAAAAACTTGTCTGAGGGCGCCTGGGTGGCTCAGTGTGTTGGGCAGCTGCCTTCGGCTCAGGTCATGATCCTGGAGTCCTGGGATCGAGTCCCGCATCGGGCTCCCTGCTTGGCGGGGAGTCTGCTTCTCCCTCTGACCCTCTTCCCTCTCGTGCTATCTCTCATTCTCTCTCTCTCTCTCAAATGGATAAATAAAATCTTAAAAAAAAAAAACTTATCGGAGCTCTTCCCCTTTTTTCTCTTTGTTCAGCAGGACTCTTCTTCCATTTCCTCCTTTTTGGTGGAGGGGGCAAGGCAAGGAAAGACGGTGGAGAGAAGGGAGGCAACCCCAAATTCCCACATACTGTGCACGAGCACCAACCCTGGATTGTTTTGCAGATGTGATTGAATCCACACAACAGCATGACAGAGTAAGTGGCAGCTCTCCTTCACACACAGAGAAAACAAATCTTTCTCAATCTCTTCTGATCTTAAGTTAATCTTGAGTTCGGAATTTGAACCCAGATCTACCTTCCTCTTCCATTCTCACTCATTCTATCACACAAGGGGGAAAACAGGCGGTGAAAGCCAAAAGGATTACTGGGCAAGGGGGGGGAACGGAGCAGCCCTGATTCTCTCAGGTGCCCTCCCCCCGCCGCCCCGCGCCCTCTCCTGTCTTTATTGTAAGTACACCCGTCGGCCTGCAGGAAAGGGATGCCAGCTCCAGGCACGTGATGCAGGAGCCACCTGCCAGGAGAACCCTCAGACCCGCCACAACAGCGATGGCAGCAGAACTGATGAAAGCAGAAGGGGAGGTCAGGGCTCCTGAGCCTCCTCACAAGGAAACGAGGCACAGCCACTGTTTCACAGAATACACTGCAAGGTAAAGTCTAAGTGATGTGTTCTGGTCTGTTGTGCAAACACCACCACTTTCTAGAGCCAGAACATTCCATCACCCCAAAATAAAACCTTGTATTCATTAAGCAGCTGCTCCCCATTTTGCCCTCCCCTCAGTCCCTGGTAACCATCAATATGACACTGATGGGTTTACCTATTCTGGATATCTCTCATAAATGGAATCCTACACTACATGGCCTTTCATGTCTGGCTTCTTTCACTTAGCATGATGTTTTCAAGGTTCCTACATGCTGTAGTATGTGTCAGTACCTTATTCCTTTTTATGGCTGAATAATATCCCCGGGGACACGAGAGTATCCGTGAATGTGTGCGTAAGTGCGGGCAGCCTTTCTCCCTTTCCCTCACCTCCTCCCCACCCCAGGCAAAAGATGAATAATCTGATACTAATCGCGAAGAAACAAATCCAAATAACTGGCCTGTCATCTTCAGAAGTATCAAGGTAAGGGAAGTCAAGAAAATCCTGAAGGGTTTCAGTCTGAAGGCAACTAAAGGGACATGACAACTACAAGCAGTGTGTGATTCTGAGTGGGATCTTTTTGCAACAAAGGACATGAACGGGACAACTGGTAAATCTGAATGGGGCAGGAGTGGTACAGCATCAGTTTCATTATCTTGATGTTTGTATGGTAGCTACAGAGGAGAATGCACTGTTTACAGGCATTATATACAAAAGTATCCTGAGGAAATGGAGAACCAGGTCAGCAACTTCTCAAACAGTTCTGGGGCAAAAAGGCTCTTTTTTGTTATATTTCTAACTTTTGTCTAAATTCAGGACTACGCCAAAAATTTTTCAAGAATCCAAAGAATCCTGGAATAATAATCTCTCCAATGTAGTTACATCTGTGTGATTTCAAATTTTAGTCAAGCAAAATATGATAGAAAGAAACTCACTGCTTCCCATCTGGTTTGATACCTCAAAAAAAAAATTAAAGGGTACATCAATCATATATCAGCATATATAAGCAGAAAAAGAGCTGTCAGGAACCTAAAGAACCATCTGAGTCCGTCTCCCTGCTCACAGCAGGTAGATGTTCGATTAACTAGCAGAGATGTCTGTTCCCTATTCCAAGCCTGTCACAGCCTTCTCAGCAGACCATTAAACAGCCAAGAGTTTTCTTTCTTATGGCCCAGCAACTTCCCCAACCATAAGCCACTTCCTGGTTAAAACCTCTGAAGGTAAAATTGTCAGCTCCTCAAACAAGCAAATTTTAACAGGAGACAATCAATCCTCATTTTTCCACGTACAGTTGATCCTTGAACAATATGGCTTAGAAATGCACAGGCCCACTTACAAGTGAATTTTTTTAATAAATATAGTACAGTAATATAAATGTATTTTCTCTCCCTTATGATTTTCTTAATAGTTTTCTTTTCTCTAGCTACTTTATTGGGAGAATACAGTATATAATACATATAACATATAAAATATGTGTTAATCAGCTGTTTATGTCATCAGTAAGACTTCCAGTCAATAGTAAGCTATTAGTAGTTAAGTTTTGGATAAGTCAAAAATTATACACAATTTCCAACTGCACAGGGCCAGCGTCCCTCACCCCCATGGTGTTCAAGAGTCAACTGGGTATCTGTTTCTATGTGTTTCTAAGGATAGGGTTAATATCGATAAAAGCATTGTAATACTTCAGGTGAATTTTTTCCACATTTATGCCCAAAGGTGTGAATTAAATTTGAAGAATTTATGACATCAAAATTTGAAACAGAACAAATGAATTTTAAAATACATACGAAATCCTGTTGACTATGGCATGTTCGTCTTCTTGTTCATCCGTAAAAATGGTTAAGGTATTAATTTTTTTATCTTCAATAAAATGTTTCATTAATTTATTAGGAAATTAAACAAAAATAGAAACTTAATTATTTTGAAAAGAACTGATTTTCAAAATGCACTGTATTTATTTCAACATGGATCCAAATTTAAATCTCATTAAATCACGTAAGATAGAATGTAGTTAGGTAAGAGTGTTGTGATTAACCAAAATCCTGATTAACAAAACTACCATATGTAAATTGAAATTTTCCAAATATTTATTGCTCAAGAAAATAAAACTTAGTAGAACCTTAGGACCACTATCAAGTTTACTGTCATACAATATAAGTAAAATTATAATTGCTAATGAATGAAATGTTTTAGTTGATAGTATCCAACAAAAATCTTTACTATAAAATTAGAAGTCAGAATCTTAAAACTCATGTAGTTTTCTATGATTTGAGTTTGTCATTATTAATGGTAATAAGGAAGATTCTCTTCGACCAGTCTAAACCATTTAGATACCACTGCCTCAATACTTCATAATTATTGTGCAAGTTATAGAGTGGAAAGTATCAAGTTCTGTATCTCTTACAAGTAGCAGATACCCTCTGCCCCAATGCTCGCTCACCTCCTCTACCTCTCCCTCATGGCTGCTCGCCTTCTCTCTGTCCTCCCACATAAATTTACCAGCTAAAGAAAGTCTGATCCAATTACAAGAATATTGAACAGCACCCCCTGGCCCCTCCTTCTCCTCAATACCTAACTGGGGTTGTCCTCAAAGGCTCTCTCTCTAAGTCTCTGTAATTATGAGTGTCCACCTGCTTCCGTGTCAATGGTTTATTTGAGCCATTCTCTTACTCCAATCTCCATTCTTAATTATGGGCTGCCCAAAATAGCTTTACAACCAAAAGGACCATAAAATAACAGTCACAATTTTTATACTGTTGTACACACCCCCAATTAACCATCCACTACTGAAGAACGTTTTAATAGCTTCATATAAATTTCAATTCTTCTCCCTACACTCTACTAAAGTCCAGGGTATTCATCACCTCTCCCTGCCATTACTTTAAAAATCATCTGATAAGGGTGCCCAGGTGGCTCAGTCAGTTGAGTATCCAGGTCTTGATTTCCACTGGGGTCATGTCTCGGGATCATGGATCAGGCCCTGCGTCAGGCTCCGGCTGACTGAAGGGGTCAGGGGAGTCTGCTTGGGGCTCTCTCTCCTCCTCTGTCTCTGCCCCCCACCCCTGCTCACTCTCTCTCAAAATAAATAAATACTTAAAAATCATCTAAATCATCTAATAAATCTCTAATTTTCCTGCTCGTCATCCCCTAATTTCCCCTAAAATGATGCATTTATATTCATTAATTCTCCCCCCACCTTCTATGTCCATAATCATTAAAACCTGATGCCAAAACAACTTTAAAAATAGCTAACATGCTGTGTTGAATCTGCAGGTCTTCAAATTTTTGAGAGATTATAGATTCTAGGAAGTATTTTAGTGTAATCATAGAGCCAAACTAAAACACTAGAGAGCAAGCATTTACTGACTGCTTTCAAAAGTCTAACAAGTTTAATATTATGACATAAAGAGTCCCTATTATATGGAATCCTTAAGTATTCATATGGTACCTACTATTAGCCCAGCATCACAGGTAGAAAATCCTGTGATTTATAGAAAATAGCTGAGATTTAACAGAAGGCAGTAAGGCAACTGTTTAGGTCCTTACAAAACCCTGGCACAAAAATCTGTGAATGAATTAGCACAAAGTTCATTTTTAAAAAAAGAATAGGGGATGGGATGCATGGGTGGCTCAGTCAGTTAAGAATGTGCCTTCAGCTCAGATCACGATCCCAGGGTCCTGGGATCAAGTCTCACATCAGGCTCCCTGCTCAGTGGGGAGCCTGCTTCTCCCTCTGCCTGCCGCTCCCCCTGCTTGGATTCACTCTCTCTCCCTCTCTCTACAAATAAATAAAATCTTAAAAAAAAAAAAAAGAACAGGTGCCTGGGTGGCTCAGTCAGTTAAGTGTCTGCCTTCAGCTCAGGTCATGATCTCAGGGTCCTGGGATCGAGCCCCACACCAGGCTCCCTGCTCAGCAGGAAGTCTGCTTGTCCCCCTCCCTGTCCCTCTGCTCCTCTACCTGTTCGTGCACATGCACATTCGCTCCCTCTCTCTCTCAAAAATATAAAATCTTTAAAAATAATAATAACAATGCTGGAGTGGTGGGGGGTGGGAGGGATGGGGTGGCTGGGTGATGGACATTGGGGAGGGTATGTGCTACGGTGAGCACTGTGAATTGTGCAAGACTGTTGAATCACAGACCTGTACCTCTGAAACAAATAATGCAATATATGTTAAAAAAAAAAAAAAAAGAAGATCATAGGAAGGGAAAAATGAAGGGGGGGATTCAGAGGGGGAGACGAACCATGAGAGACGATGGACTCTGAGAAACAAACTGAGGTTCTAGAGGGGAGGGCGGTGGGGGGATGGGTCAGCCTGGTGATGGGTACTAAAGAGGGCACGTTCTGCATGGAGCACTGGGTGTTAAACGCACACAATGAATCACGGAACACTACATCAAAAACTGATGATGTAATGTATGGTGATTAACATAACATAATAATAAAAAATATGAATAAAAATAAAAATAATTTTTTTAATAAAAAAAGAACAAAGATTTAGTGGTCCCTCTGGTAGACACGATATATATGAAATAATAAAAAGAATAATATATGATTGAACCCTAAATTGATACTAAATGGTATCATGGAGACTCTACATTCTGTATTACTTTAGAGAAAGAAAAGATAGTCTAGTAGTCAGAGAAAAGATGGGATAGGGTATGCATGTTCAAACTCAGAGCCAGTCACAAGAACTCATATATCCTTATAAACTCTAGAATTTCCCAGATACTGAGCAGCCCCACACTGTTCTTGGTTGGACATAAGAACGGTAGTAAACGAGGGCTCAGGTCTGAGAATGACGACCCTGCAAGCAGTCAGATTCCCTGAAGGTTACTGTTTACTCTTACTACCAGGCTATCGTGTCCTTCAATCATGGCCATACTGAATATATATACTCCCACACTGACAGGCACAGTATACAGCCCAAATACCACAGACCAGCGGACATGATGATCTAAGTTTTAACTACAATGTTTCTACTTGCCTGATTTTCTCTTGTATCTTGTGATGATGAAGTAGGAAACAATGTAGAGAATGGCAAAAAGAAGGAAACATATCTGGAAAAAAATTAACAGTTCATTTACATTTGTGGCATATTTTTTTAATAAATTATAGAAGATACATCTTTGGTATTTATATGCAAGAAGGATTTGATCTATTAAAAAAGTAAAAATTTTTAGGTATTTTGCTAATATAAAGTTTTGATAAAATACTAACTTATATGAACTAATAACTCAAATAGCCCAGTGTTTAATATCATTGCAGAAGAAAAAGCCCAAGGAAGATCTTTCTTTTCATAACTTAACTGAATTGTTTTCAAAATCATATGGAAGTGTAAAGAGCAAGACCAACACCAACAATTCTGAAAACCAAAGTCAATGAGACGCTACTATCCCTTCCAAATAT
The DNA here is from genome assembly GCF_037043125.1 of Eumetopias jubatus. Taxonomy (NCBI): domain Eukaryota; kingdom Metazoa; phylum Chordata; class Mammalia; order Carnivora; family Otariidae; genus Eumetopias; species Eumetopias jubatus. The sequence goes on from NW_028274953.1 coordinate 26,999, forward strand.
CAAACACACTATAAAGCTTCAGTAACATTTAAAGAGTGTGATGGCACCAAAACTTGACAAATGAAACATCTACTACACAAAATTTATATAATTTGGTTCTACATATAGAAAGCATCACAAATCAATGTGGGGGGAATAATCATTCAATAAATAAACCACATATCAAAATAAACAGCAGTTGAATGAGAAACTTCTTAAATATTAAATTCAAATTAAATTCCATTTAATTTCATGGGAACGATAGGTAAAAGAGGGTGGGTCAAAGAACGGGAGACCTCGTCCCTGTCAAAGACCAAGTGTGCAGAAATACAGTCTCACTAGAGCTATGAACCAGGGTAAAAATAATGTGAAGACTCTCAAATGAAACAATTCAAAGTGACGATAGTCTAGGGAGCACCCCTATGCATAGATTTCTGAAGGACTGTTGGCCACATGACTAAAAAGGACCTTAGATCTAGGTGTGAACAGCCACTGTGAAATGTCATCTAGGAAATGACAAACTAAGAGTGGACAGGAAGACCACAAGCCTCATGTTCTTCCAATACCAGTGGAGTGGGAAAGTGACAATGAACCATAATGACAGTGACCAAAAAGGAGCCAAGAGTCAAAAGCATCAAACTGGCCTACTGCTGGGAGCCCACTAAGAACTCCAGATGGATAAGAGAATGTTAGCACCATCACTACTTCCTCCCAAAATCCTATGAGTAGGGGAAATGGGTCAATAAAGGAAACCAGTTATTGGTGAAGAAATGTAAACGGAGGGGGTCTCCTAAGAAGATGTTGAGGGCGCCTGGGTGCCTCAGTCGGTTAAGTGACTGCCTTCGGCTCAGGTCATGATCCTGGAGTCCCGGGATCGAGTCCCACATTGGGCTCCCTGCTCAGCGAGGAGCCTGCTTCTCCCTCTAACCCTCCCCCATTTCATGTACTCTCTCTCTCTCTCATTCTCACTCTCTCAAAATAAATAAATAAATCTTTAAAAAAAAAAAAAAAGAAGATGTTGAGTGTCAGGGGAGACTGTTTATAATGGAATGGTGAAGTCTGAGTAGGGCTGCAAGAGCACTAGAAACAGGGTAACTGGGCAGAAACTCCATGACTTACAAGGTTAAAGTCAGAGGGATCGAATGACCAAGGCAATTAATATTTATTACAGAAGCTAAATGAAATTCAATTCATTCAACAATTACTTCTCATGAGCTTACTGTACACCAGGCATTCTTTTCAGAACTGAGAACACAGCAGTGAACAAAACAAAACTCCCACCCTCACTGAGCTTACACTCCACTAAGAAAACAGCCCATCAATAAACAGGCAACGGGGCAAATGACAATTGGTGCAGGATTACGGGAACAGGGAGTGCGAGCTCAGGTGAGGGGGCACGCTTCACTAATAAGGTGACATCTGAGGAAGGACTTATGGGAGAAGAGAGAGCAAGACATGCAGAAATCTGGAGGGAGGGTATTCTGTTCTCAAGGGACAGAGAACAGTCACACCAAGGGTCTGAGACAGGAAAAGCTCTGGTGTGTTCAAACAGCAAGAGAGAAGTAAGAGATGAGGTCATACAGGAGTTCGTACTAAGCGTCAGTTCTCACAAACAGTGAAGAGTTGGTTTTTACCCTGAGTGAGACAGGAATCCGTGCGACGAGACTCTGAGCAGAAGGGTGACAGGATCTGACAGAGGGCAAAAGGCTCACTCTAGGTACAATGTGGAAAGTAACTTAGAAGGGACAGGTCAGAAGCAGAGAGACCAGTTAGGAGACAGAAGACAGGTCACTTGGACCTGTGTAGTAGAAATATCAAAAATTATTAAGTTCTAGGTATGTTTTGAAAACAGAAGACAGGTCACTTGGACCTGTGTAGTAGAAATATCAAAAATTATTAAGTTCTAGGTATGTTTTGAAAACAGACTTGAGAGGGCTTGCAGGCATTAAGGCTTGGCCGAAGAAACTGGAAAGAGAGAGTGGCCATTTCCTGAGTCAGGAAAGATTATGAGTAAAGTTATTTTGTGCTGGAAATAAAAAGTACAGTTTACACTGATGAATGTGAAATACTTATTATTCACTCAGGTGGAGAGGGTGGATGAGCTGTTGGATATACAAATCTGTACAGTCCAAGGAAAGGAGCCTGGCTAGAATTTTTTTTTAAGCTGAGGAGCAGGGGGGACATAAGCAGATAGATAGCTAAAGCCCTGAGACCAGATGAGATTTCCACCCCAGGGAGTGAGTACAACCAGAGAAGTCGGAGAACCAAGCCCCGGAGCTCTCAAATATTTAGAAGTCAACTTGACAGAAGGAACCAGGAAGAGCTAACTGAGAAGCAGCAGTCAGCAGGTAGGAGGCAAACAACAGACTGTGATGTCCCAAAAGTCAAATGAAGAAAGTTCATGTAGGAAAAGGGAATTATCAGCTGTGTCAAATGCTGCTGACAGGCCAAGTTAGACGAGCACTGAGAATTGACAACTGGATTTAGCAACATGGAGGTCATCGGTGACCTTGACCAGAGCTGTTTTTCTGAAGCAGTGAACGTAAAACCCTGACTGAAGTAAATTAAGACAGAAGAAGCACTGAAAATAAAATGTACATAGACAGTTCTTTCCAGGAATTTTAAGGTAAAGGGAAGCAAAAGAAATGGGATGGGAACTATGAAGAGGGCTTTTTTTTTTTTAAGATGAGAAAAGTTACACATTGCAATAATAATCAGGTAGAGAGAAAAATTATTGATGCAAGAAAGAAAAAGGAGAAGTGCTAAAGCAATGCATTCAAGGTGAGGAGCTAGAAATAAATGTATCCCTAGTCAGAAGAAGGAGGAGCAGAGGACAGAACATTTGAGTTCCACTGCAGCTAGATAAACAGATGCGGGGTAAAAGCACAAAAACATTCCCTTTAGATGGTTTCTATTTTCTTAGTAAAATACAAGCCAAGTTCCTCAAATAAGAGTTACACATGGAGACAGAATGCACACAGGAGGAGGACACCGTAAATGGAGTAGAGAATATGAGGGAATCCTGAGAGCGACGGCAAGATGAAATGGACTTCACAGCTCCAGGCAAGCCCAAGCTGAACCTCCGAGCCAGGCAGGAGGCCTACTGCTGCTCTACAACACGACGGCCTAGCTCTTAGGTGCTGGGGAAGCTGCAGGTACACCAAGCAGAGCTTTGAGGATTCTAACAACGACCCTATTCTCTCCTCCCCTGTACAGCCTACACTGGCAGACTTGTGCTAGGTACCGCTCACTCACTCCTCCAGTCACAGATCTGACTTCATGCCCGCTGACCAACTCCAAGTGCTCTGGCAGTGGTCAGTCAAGACCCAGCATCCGAATTCCACTCTCACAATTTCACCTGATCTCTGAGCAGCCCCTCCTATTTCAGCAATCATCCTCCTTCTCTGATTATTCACCCATTTTCCATCACTAGCTTCCCTTTTCCTGCCAGTCTTTAAACATTATTCTTCTAAAACAAACAAAACAAAACACAGCACACTATTTTTCTTCTCCATGATTTCAGGGCTGAGCCAGAAATCTGTTCTCAATCCACAAACTCTTCACAGGTAACCTAATCTGCTCCCAGGGTTTTAACCATCAACCCCAGAAATCCCTGGACAACAGTGTGAAAACCACTGGATTAGGGTATTAGCAAAAGTAAGTAAAGGGCACCTGGGTGGCTCAATCGATTGGGTGTTTCCCTTAGGCTCATGCTGCAATACGCTGGGATTGATCCCTGCGTCAGGCTCCCTATTCATAAGGGAGTCTGCTTCTCCCTCTCCCTCTGCCCCTCCCCCACACAGCTTGTGCTCGCTCTCTCGCACGCTCTCTCTAAAACATAAATAAAATCTTTAAAAAAAAAAAGTGAAATGAATGGCCATAAATCCTAAGTAGATTGGGGAGGAAAAAAAGAAACCAAGTACAGAATGATGGATAAGTGGAGATGTCTATCAACTGAGGCTCCCAGTAGAACTGCAGGAGACCAAGGAACGTGGAAGAAGAAAAGGTTATGATTAAAGAATGTTTATAGATTTTTAAACTTAGTATTTGAATTTAGAGAACAAAAGTGTCAGGAATTCCAGAAAGTTCATGCAGAAGCAGAAGATGAGAAGGCATGAGAGGTAATGAACAAAATGAAATTAAGAAACCAAAATGCATGGCATAAAATGAAAAGACTAATGGAAAGCGATTCATTTAAGAATGGAAATAAGGCTAACAATTATAAAAACAAATATAAGTATTACTAATTTAAATATAAAAGCCACGCATTAGGAAAATAAAAATACAACTATAACGGATTAGAAAACTCACAGAATGGGTTAGACTATTTTTCTAGTTCCAAAAGTGAGACTAGGAGCAAATGCCTCCCCTAAATGAGTGCATCTTCAACAGAAAGCAACCCAGAGATGAGTGAAATGAAAGCAAGCTGTCGTGATGCCTTTTATTGTCCCTATATCTGGTGGGAACAAAAGGAAATTCCTAACCAAAAAAGGAGAAAGGCGGGGCACCCTGGGTGGCTTAGCTGGTTCCGCACCTGCCTTTGGCTCAGGTCATGATCCCAGGGTCCTGGGATCTAGCCCCGCATGGGGCTCCCTGCTCAGTGGGGAGTCAGCTTCTCCCTCTCCCTCTGCCACTCCCCCTGCTTATGCTCTCTCTCTCTCTAATAAATAAATAAAATCTTAAAAAAAAAAAGAAGAAGAAAGTGATTACAGCTCCTCACCATTAACAGTGAGTAAGATACAGCTGATAAAAAGGGAGAGGAACAGGCTCTCATGGTTCTCTAAGAAGACTGAGCTCTTCCCTCCTGGTCAGGGAGGAAGAGCAAGGTTACTGAAACTCAAGCAGAAACAATACCAGTTGCATGTCTTCTATGCCAGCTAAACTAGACAGCAGAAAATTCAGCCCTCTCGGGGGCCACATGGCTTTAGTCCTGATGATGATCAAGGATGGCTATCCTAGAAACATACACTCTTCCAAAACTGAAACAAGAAGAAATAGAAAATTTGAACAGACCGATTTCTAGTAATAAAACTGAATGGGTAACGAAAAACCACCAACAAACAAAAGTCCAGGACCTGATGGCTTCACAGGTGAATCTACCAAACATTTAAAGAATGGTTAATACCTATTCTTCTCAAACTATTCCAAAAAGATAGAAGATGGAGAAAAACTTCCAAATTCATCTTATAAGACCAGCATTACCCTGATACCAAAACCAGACAAAAACCTGAGGGGAAAAAAAAACAAGCTGATATCTCTGCTGAACACAGAGGCAAAAACTCTTCAACAAAATACTAGCAAACCCAATCCAACAATACATGAAAAAAATCATTCACCACAATCAAGTGGGATTTATTCCAGGGATTCAAACATGGTTCAATAGTCACAAACCAATCAATGTGATACATCATACTAACAAGAGGCAGGATAAAAACCATATGATCATTTCGTAGATGCAGAAAAAGCAACTGACAACATCCATTCATGATAAAAACACTCAACAAAGTGAGTTTAGAGGGAGTAATACCTCAACATAATAAAGGTCATATATGAAAAATCTACAGTTAACATCATACTCAATGATGTAAAACTGAAAGCTTTTTCTCTATGATCAGGAACAAGGCAAGGATGTTCACTCTCACCACTTTTATTCAACAAAGTACTAGAAGTCCTAGCTGCAACAATCAGGCAAGAAAAAGAAATAAAAGACATATATTGCTGAGGAAGTGGGGTGCCTGGGTGGCTCACTCGATAAGTTTCCAGCTCTTGATCTCAGATCAGGTCTTGATCTCAGGGTCGTGAGTTCAAGCCCCACATTGGACTCCATGCTAGGCATGGAGCCTACATTTAAAAAAAAAAAATTGCTAAGGAAGAAGTAAAACTACTACTGTTTGCAGATGACATGACACAATATACAGAAAACACTAGAGACTCCACCAAAAAACTATTAGAACTGATACTGAATTCAGTAAAGTTGCAGGACACAAAATTAATATTCAGAAAACTTGCATTTCTATACACTGATAACAAAGTAGCAGAAAGAGAAATGAAAGTATCAATCCCATTTACGATTGTACCAAAAATAATAAAATACCTAGGAATAAACTCATCAAAAAGGTAAAACACCCATATTCTGAAAACTATAAGACATTCATGAAATAAAGATGACACAAACAGAAAGATACACCATGCTCATGGACTGGAAGAATATTATTAAAATGTCCATACTAAAGCTATCTACAGATGCACTGCAATCCCTACCAAAATACCAATAGCATTTTTCCCAGAACTAGAACAAATAATCCTAAAATTTGTAGAGAACCACAAAAGACCTTGAATAACCAAAGCAATCTTGAGAAAGAAGAACAAAACTGGAGGTATCACAATCCCAGATTTAAAAATATATTACAAAGCTAAAGTAATCAAAATAGTACAGTACTGGCACAAAAACAAGAAACACGGGTCAACAGAACAGGACAGAGAGACCAGAAACAAACCCATATCTATATGGTTAATTAATCTACAACAAAGGAGGCAAGCATATACAATGGGGAAAAGACAGTCTTCTCAATAAATGGTGCTGGGAAAACTGGACAGCTACATGCACAAGAATGAAACTGGACCATTTTCTTACAACATACCCCAAAATAAATTCAAAACAGATCAAAGACCTAAATATGAGACCTGAAATCATAAAACTCCAGAAGCAAACAGAGCTAGCAACCTCTTGGAAATCACCTTAGCAACATAGTTGTGGATATGTCTCCTGAAGCAAGAGATACAAAAGTAAAAATAAACCATTGGGACTACACCGAAACAAAAAGCTTTTTGCACAGCAAAGAAAACCATCCACAAAACAAACAGTCAACTTAATGACTGGGAGAAGATATTTGGAGCAAATATCCAAAATACATAAAGAACTTACACAACTCAATACCAAAAAAACAAACACTCCAATTTAAAAATGGGCAGAGGACCTGAATAGACATTTTTCCAAAAAACACATACAGATAAGCCTCTGTGAAAAGATGTGCAACATCAGGGAAATGCAAATCAGAACCACCTTACACCAAAAACAAACAAACAAATAAATACGACCTCACACCAGTCAGAATGGTTAGTATCAAAAAGACAAAAAATAACAAGTGTTGGTGAAGATGTGGAGAAAGAGGACCCCTTGTGCACTGTTAGTGGGAATGCAAATCAGTGCAGCCACTCTGTGAAACAGTATAGACGATCCTCAAAACATTAAAAAAAGAAATACCATATGATCCAATATTTGCACTACGGGGTATTTACCCAAAGAAAACAAAAACATTAATTTGAAAAGATGTATATACTCATGTGTATTGCAGCATTTTCTACAACAGCCAAGATACAGAGACAACCCAAGTGTCTACCAATAGATGAATGAGTAAAGAATATGTGGCACATATATATAAATAAAATAGAGTATTACTCAGCCATAAAAGAGAATGATATCTTGCCATTTGCAACAACATGGATGGACCTAAGGGTATTATGCTGAGTGAAATAAGTCAGACAAAGAAAGACAAAATACCATATGATTTCACTTACATGTGGAATCTAAAAAAAATGAAAAGCAAACAACCAAACAAAATGGACTCTTAAATACAGAAAATAAACTGGTGGTTGCCAGAGGGAAGGTGGGTAGGAGGATGGGTGAAACAGATAAAGGGCATTAAGAGGTACAAACTTCCAGTTATAAAGTAAGTCAGTCACTGAGATGAAAAGTACAGCATAGGAAATATAGTCAATAATATTGTAAAAATGTTATATGGTGACAAATGGTGACTACATTTATTGTCGTGAGCACTGGGTAATGTACAAAATTGTTGAATCAATAGGTTGTACACCTAAAACTAATATAACATTGTATGTTAACTATACTTAAATTATAATTTTTTAATTAAAAAAAGGGCTAGGCATTTGGGAACTGAATGACCCGGTCACAAATAATCTAATAATGCTTTCAAAATACAATGTTAAAAGCTAAAACTCTTAAATTCCAGGTATAAGATTTGAACCTAAATTCAAACTGGTACATTATAATCAAATGGTACTATCTAGTAGCTTTTCATTCAAGGCCGATAGGCTTCAACTATTTTAGGGTAACCAGAAGGAATGAGTATCATAAAAGAGTCATGGGTGCAAAGACGCTCAAGGACTGTTACCGTGAACACATTTCTGACAAAATCTTGGCAGAGAAATGAGGAAACTATAATTGAGCCAATAATCTCATACCACAGCTGAGAGCCAATAGACACTGCTTTATTTTAAGGTCACTAAATCAAAAAATAGAGATGTTAAGTATCCTTTAACATTACAAGCTAACCACTAAAATAAAATTAAAATTCTTCAAGTTACCCTAAGAGCCAGGAAAACAACAATAAAACAAAGAAAAATCCAGACTATGTAGTAAAAGACAGGAAGACACCAACATTATGAAAATAATAATACAACAGATTAAAGATGAAACACTAAAACCAAAATTGTAAATGAGACAAATGATTAAAAGAAAACGCTCACAGATACAGACATATCTACAATAAAGTGACTCATGCGCTTGGGTGGCTCAGCTGGTTGAGCGCCTGCCTCCGGCTCAGGTCCCTGACCCCAGACTTCTGGGGTGGAGCCCCGCACCGGGCTCCCTGCCCCGCGGGAAGCCTGCTTCTCCCTCTCTTCCTTGCTCTCGCTCTCACTCTTCCTCTCAAAAAATCTTTTAAAAAAATGAAATAAAATAAAGTGACTCAAAAAGATTGAAAACAAAAGGATAAACAGAGACAAACCAGGCAGATGCTAACAAAGAAGCTGTCGTTTTTTTTTTTAATAAGGTGTGAAGACAAAATAGGGGTACTTTATGAACAACAGTATCGCCCACAATGAAGAAAGAATCCTCATGTACCAAAAACACCAAGATAATTTTTCAAAACTGAGTATGAAAGGGAAAATGTAAACCACTACTTTAGTTGGGAGTCTTCAACTCACCATCAAAGAAAAAGCAAATGCAAACCAAATACATAATAATAAATATGAAATTTTTTACAGTAATAATATTGCTCCAGTAAATACATGGCTTTATCATACTCAATGGTATATACCTATAAATCCATGTCCTGCCACCCCAATGTCCTAGCCCCTCACAACTACTGCTTTCTGTTTCTATGGATTTGCCTATTCCGGATATTTCATATAAATGAAAACATAATATGCGCCTTTTTGTGTCTGTCTTCTTTCCTTAGCATAATGTTTTCAAGGTTCATCCATGCTATAGCATGTACCAATACATCGTTCTTCCAGACTTTTTACAAGAAAAATAAAACACTATGTAATTAAAAACACAGTGAATATTTTGTTGCTAGCAGCTGCAAGCATTCCTTTCAGATACATTTGCATATGTTCATTGTTTATAACTGCAACAAACCACCTTTTAAAGAGATAAGAAAACAAAATTAGCAATATTCTATCTCCCAAACAATTAACATGACCTTGAAACACAAGCGGATATCCACTATTCTGTTATCGGCACCATCATAATAAATTGCCCTGTGTCCATCAACTTGTGCTTCAATAAAGGTAAAACAGTATTTCCTCATAAACATCTAACAGAGACCTTTAACAAGGAGTAAATATTCTGTTTTTCAAGATTATCACAGTAAATGTCAAATTCAGTAATGTCATCTACAATATTACACTTTATTACTTATTGAGATTTTTCAGATTCTGTCTAATCTTACATTGTCACCAGCCAAAAGTTCTCTAAAAGAACTTTTAGAGACCCAGAGCATTTGACAAAATCCAATACCCATTTATGATAAAAGCTTCTGAGACCCAGACTCCAGCAAAACGTAAACGAAAGACAGCTTTACCTGAGAGAAGCTGCCACCAGAGCCAGCTGTCACTCACTTTGTCCTTCGTGTTCTACATCCCAAGCACAGCTATTCTACCCACAAAGCCCCCCCCTTCTGAACCCTCACAATACTCCTAGTTCACAGTATTTCAGCACAACCACTGATTTCCATTAAATGTTTCATGTAAATAAAATGTGTCTCCTAAAATTCTTATTATATATAGTTTAGGCACATTAAAGGTACTAATACAAACAGGAACCACCTTATACATCTCTTGAATCTTCCTGAGTGCCTAGATAAATAATTTTAAAATAAACAGAGTAAATTACTATCCTTCCCACTTCTGGTTCCTTAACCTCCATGAGGCCCAGTCACGGCAAAGGGGAGACACTTTGAATAGGATGAAAGACAGAACTTTAAAATCGACTGGACTTGATTTTTCAATATGTGAGAGTGACCATAAAACTATTAGATGAGCCAAAGTTGTCACCAAAGGAAGGGAACAGAGACCCAACAAAGGATCCTTGCAAGCAGCAGTGGGAGAAAATGAAACTGCTTTACAACTATTTCCTACCAAGTTTACCCACACAATAACCAGTTAAGTACGACCTCTGAACGATACTAAGTCTTCCTTCCAGGAGAGGAACAGCTCTCCACTAATTATCTTCTTTGATTTTTTTAAATCAGAGTAGTTTTCCTCATATAGATCAGGTACATGTTTTGTTAGCTTTATACCTAAGCACTTTTTTCTTCATGCTAATGTTAACGGTGTATTTTTAATTTCAAATTCCAATTTTTCATCCCGGTATACAGGACAGCAACGGACTTTTGTGTATTAACGTTGTATCTTAATGTCTTGCTATAATCTATTAGTCCCAGGAGTTCTATTGTTGTTATTAACTTTCTGGGATTGTCTACCTAGACTATCGTGTCATCTCTGAATGAAGACAATTTGCTTTTTCTCTCCCCAATTTGTAAACCTATCAGTTCCTTTCCTTTTCTCACTGCATTAGCTAGGACTTCCACAAAAAAGCAGTGATAAAAGGGGACATCCTTGCCTTGTTTCGGATCTTAGTTGGAAAGCTTTTGGTTTCTTCATTAGTGTGATATTAGCTGTAGATATTTTGTGGATGTTCTTTATCAAGCTGAGGAAGTTCCCCTCTATTCTTGGTTTATTGAGAGCTTTTATCATAAATGGGTATTGGATTTTGTCAAATGCTCTCTCCGATAGGATATTAATAGGATTATATGCTATTTCTTCTTGAGTCTGTTGATGTGATGGATTACACCAAGTGATTTCTGAATGTAGAACCAGCCTTGCATATTTGGAATAAATCCCACTTGGTCGTGGTGTATAATAATTCTTTTGATATGCTACTGGATTTAGTTTGCTAATATTTTCTTGCAGAACTGTGCATTTATGCTCACAACAGATACTGGTCTGTAGTTTTCCTTTATTGCAATGTTTTTGTCCAATTTTAGTATTAAGGTAATGCTGGCGTCCTAGAATGAGCTAGAAGTGTTCGCTCTGCTTCTATTTTCTGTTTGAGATTACAGAGAATTGGTATCACATCTTCCTTAACCATTTGGTAGAATTCACCGGTGAAACCATCTAGGACTGTTTGGAAGGTCAATTGCTGATTCAATTTCTTTAAAAGATACAGGCCTACTCAGATTATCTGTTTCTCATTCTATTACACTTTATTTGATTTCTACCATTCCTTCGTTCTTAAAGTTTCCATCTCTTTGCTTACATTATCCATCTGTTCTTGCATATTGTGCACTATTTCCATTACCACCCTTGGCATATTAAGTAGTTATTTCAAATTCGGGCTTTATAAACCCCAAGTCTCTGTCATATCTAAATCTGCTTCTGATGCTTGCTTTGTATCTTTCAACTGTAAATTTTGCCTTTTGGTTTTTAAATTTTTTCATTAAAAGTCAAGGCATTATAGGGGCACCTGGGTGACTCAGTCAGTTAAGCATGTGCCTTTGGCTCAGGTAAGATCCCAGGGTTCTGGGACCGAGCCCCACATCGGGCTACCAGCTCAGCGGGGAGCCTGCTTCTCCCTCTCCCTCTGGTGCTCCCCCTGCTTGTACTTTCTCTAACTGCCAAATAAATAAATAAACTATTTTTTAAAAAAGACATTATACTAGAGGAGCTAGGGAAAAAACAGCAAATAAAGCCTAAACCCAGCAGGAGAAGAGAAATAATAAAGATCAGAGCAGAAGTCAATGAAATAGAAACCAAAAGAACAGTAGAACACATCAACGAAACTAGGAGCTGGTTCTTTGAAAGAATTAACAAGATTGATAAACCCCAGGCCAGACTGATCAAAAAGAAAAGAGAAATGACCCAAATCAACAAAATCATGAATGAAAGAGGAGAGATCACAAGCAACACCAAAGAAATACAAACAATTATAAGAACATATTATGAGCAACTATACGACAGCAAATTAGATAACCTGGAAGAAATGGATGCATTCCTAGAGATGTATCAACTACCAAAACTGAACCAGGAAGAAATAGAAAACCTGAACAGACCTATAACCACTACAGAAATTGAAGTAGTCATCAAATATCTCCCAACAAACAAAAGCCCAGGGCCAGATGGCTTCCCAGGGGAATTTACCAAACATTTAAAGAAGAATTAATACCTATTCTCCTGAAACTGTTCCAAAAAATAGAAATGGAAGGAAAACTTCCAAACCCATTTTATGTGACCACCATTACCTTGATCCCAAAACCAAAGACCCCATCAAAAAGGAGAATTACAGACCAATATCCTTGATGAACACAGATGCAAAAATTCTCACCAAAATACTAGCCAATAGGATCCAACAGTACATTAAAAGGATTATTCACCATGACCAAGAGGGATTTATCCCTGGGCTGCAAGGTTGGTTCAACATCCACAAACCAATCAATGTGATATAACATATTAACAAAAGAAAGAACAAGAATCATTTGATCCTCTCAATAGATGCAGAGAAAGTATTTCACAAAGTACAGCATCCCTTCTCGATCCAAACTCTTCAGAGTATAGGGATAAAGGGTACATACCTCAATATCATAAAAGCCATCTATGAAAAACCTACAGCGAATATCATTCTCAATGGGGAAAAATTGAGAGCTTTCCCCCTAAGGTCAGGAACGTGGCAGGGATGTCCACTATCACCACTGCTTTTCAACATATTACTAGAAGTCCTAAACACGGCAATCAGACAACAAAATCAAAGGCATCCAAAACAGCAAAGAGGAAGTCAAACTCTCACTCTTTGCAGATGATATGATACTGTATGTGGAAAACCCAAAAGACTCCACCCCAACACTGCTAGAACTCATACAGGAATTCAGTAAAGTGGCAGGATATAAAATCAATGCACAGAAATCAGTGGCATTCCTATACACCAACAAGACAGAAGAGAGACAAATCAAGGAGTCGATCCCATTTACAATTGCACCCAAAACCATAAGATACCCAGGAATAAATTTAACCAAAGAGGCAAAGGATCTGTACTCAGAAAACTATAAAATACTCAGGAAAGAAATTGAAGAAGACACAAAGAAATGGAAAAACGTTCCATGCTCATGGATTGGAAGAACAAATATTGTGAAGATGTCAATGCTACCTAGAGCAATCTACACATTCAATGCAATCCCCATCCAAATACCATCCACTTTTTTCAAAGAAATGGAACAAATAATCCTAAAATTTGTATGGAACCAGAAGAGACCCCGAACAGCCAGAGGAATATTGAAAAAGAAAAGCAAAGCTGGCGGCATCACAATTCCGGACTTCCAGCTCTATTACAAAGCTGTCATCATCAAGACAGTATGGTCCTGGCACAAAAACAGACACATAGATCAATGGAACAGAATCGAGAGCCCAGAAATGGACCTTCAACTCTATGGTCAACTCATCTTGGGCAAAGCAGGAAAGAATGTCCAATGGAAAAAGGACAGTCTCTTCAACAAATGGTGTTGGTAAAATTGGACAGCTGCATGCAGAAGAATGAAACTGGACCATTTCCTTACACCACACACAAAAATAGACTCCAAATGGTTGCAAGACCTAAATGTGAGACAGGAGTCCATCAATATCCTAAAGGAGAACACAGGTAGCAACCTCTTCAACCTCAGCTTCTTCCTAGCAACATCGCCAAAGGCAAGGGAAGCAAGGGCAAAAATGAACTATTGGGATTTCATCAAGATAAAAAGCTTTTGCACAGCAAAAGAAACAGTCCACAAAACCAAGACAACCGACAGAATGGGAGAAAATATTTGCAAATGACATATCAGGTAAAGGGCTAGTATCCAAAATCTATAAAGAACTCATCAAACTCAACACCAAAAGAACAAATAATCCAATCAAGAAATGGGCAGAAGACATGAACAGACATTTTTCCAAAGAAGACATCCAAATGGCCAACAGACACATGAAAAAGTGCTCAACATTGCTCAGCATCAGGGAAATCCAAGTCAAAACCTCAATGAGATACCACCTCACACCAGTCAGAATGGCTAAAATTAACAAGTCAGGAAACGACAGATGTTGGAGGGGATACGGAGAAAGGGGAACCCTCCTACACTGTTGGTGGGAATGCAAGCTGGTGCAACCACCCTGGAAAACAGTGTGGAGGTTCCTAAAAAAGTTGAAAATGGAGCTACCATACGATCCAGCAATTGCACTACTGGGTATTTACCCCAAGGCTACAAATGGAGGGATCCGAAGGGGTACGTGCACCCCGATGTGTATAGCAGCAATGTCCACAATAGCCAAACTGTGGAAAGAGCCAAGATGTCCATCGACAGATGAATGGATAAAGAAGATGTGGTATATATACACGATGGAATATTATGCAGCCATCAAAAGGAATGAGATCTTGCCATTTGCAACGACGTGGATGGAACCGGAGGTTGTTATGCTGAGTGAAATAAGTCAATCAGAGAAAGACATGTATCATATGACCTCACTGATATGAGGAATTCTTAATCTCAGGAAACAAACTGAGGGTTGCTGGAGGGGTGGGGGGTGGGAGGGGTGGGGTGGCTGGGTGATAGGCATTGGGGAGGGTACGTTCTATGGTGAGCGCTGTGAATTGTGCAAGACTGTTGAATCACAGATCTGTACCTCTGAAACAAATAATGCAATATATGTTAAGAAAAAAAAAAGAAGATAGCAGCAGGGGAAGAATGAAGGGGAGTAAATCGGGGGAGACGAACCATGAGAGATGATGGACGCTGAAAAACAAATTGGGGGTTCTGGAGGGGAGGGAGGTGGAGGAATGGGTTAGCCTGGTGATGGGTATTAAAGAGGGCACGTTCTGCGTGGAGCACTGGGTGTTATGCACAAACAATGAGTCATGGAACACTACATCAAAAGCTAATGATGTGATGTATGGTGATTAACATGATAAAAAAAAAGAGTATATGAGGATTCACCATGCTATTTTTGCAATGTTTCTATCACTCTGAATTAATTTTAAAAAATCAAAAAAAGGATTTTATTTATTTGTCAGAAAGAGAGAGAGCACACAAGCAGGGGGAGCAGCAGGCTCCCCGCTGAGCAGGGAGCCCAATGCAGGACTCGATCCCAGGACCCTGGGATCATGATCTGAGCCAACAGCAGATGCTTAACCAACTGAGCCACCCAGGCATCCCTAAGGTAGGTGTTATAATTCCTATTTTCACAGACAAGAAAAGAAACATTAAGGTTCCAAGAGATTAAGGAACTCACCCAGTAGCACACAGCTAGTAAATAGCAAATATATGACTGGAACCTACACTGCCCCAATCCAAACCCAACAAATCTACCTCCTTGTTCAGCTTTCAGCACTGTTGTGCAATAAAGAGAAGCTCAGGCTCTCAATAAAATAGTTAAAATTTGGAGTTTTGAAAGAAAGTATTACACTATGAATAACAACGGTATAGGCCTCAATAATACATCTGATATTCAAATATACAACATCAATAAACTCATCCATGAATCCCATAGAATCACTATAGAATCATGAATTAGCATGCTAGTGAAACAATCCTGCTTGCAGTCCTGGATGGCCAGCTTTTTGTCAAATTCCATATTTAGTTATGGTGCTCTTTGAAAAATACACAGATTTGAGAAAAATTAAAATAATGTTAGATGAATGACTTCTAAAGGCCAAAAACTGTACTTTAAAGACTATGTGGGGCAGGTGGCACCTAGGTGGCTCAATCGGTTAAGCATCTGACTCTTGGTTTCGGGTAAGGTCATGATATCAGGGTCATGAGATCAAGCCCTGTATCAGGCTCTGTGCTGGGAGCCTGCTTAAGATTCTTTCCCTCTGCCTCTGCCCCTCCCCCCCCACTCTCTCCTTCTCTCTCTAAAAAAAATTAATTTATTAAAGGATATGTGGAATGTTCCTGAAGCCTAAGCCCCGAAGACATGTGAAAAACTGATATTAAGTATCAGAATACTTTAACAATTCTATCTAGAGAATCTATGGCCTACGCAACTGAAACACAAGTTTTATTATGAGTACTGCCACAAAAAGACCCACAAAGAAAAGAAAATGATATTTTATTCCCTCTCCAACTTCAAGTTCCCCTCACACAATTTGAAGTCCATGCAAATTTAATTATACAAAGCTTTTTAAAAAAAAAAAATTTCTGGCACTACCAAATTTCAAGTCACTCCTGGTGGCGATGGGTCAGCAATGGAAAGACAAGTAAAGTGGGATGACAGAGAAGTAGTTTTTACAATGTCACCTCGGGAAGGCAAATCCGAGCTGCAGAGGGACCGCACTACCATCTGTGGGGGCAGGAGAAAAACAGGAACATAAAAGATAACAAGTGCTCTGACACAGAGCTAGGGTTCTCCACGCAGCAATCGGGAAAAGTCACCCAAAGCATCCCCCACCTCCAGCACACAAGTTCTTCTGTGCCAGTGGAATGATAGTGAGGAGTTGGGTCCCAGGAGTCAACAACTCTGAGCCAAAAATCAGAAAGACATCTGGATGAAAGAACAGACATAAGGAAATACTTCTCATAATGCATATTATTCAAAACAATCCAAAATGCATCACAAGGATCCCACTGAAATTCTAGGGAAGGGGATTCTGAAAATTCTAACATACAACAGATAACAGATATTAACTGTAAAATTAGAATTTATTGTCTTTATTGTGTACCCTTTTTGAACTGTTTCATCTTAAGTGTTAAAACATTTACAAGGGCTTTCAAAGATAAATTCTGAACTTTATCACCTCATGTGTGTTTTTTCTTATGATGTCTTAAGTTCTTTGAATTATCTTACCACCAAGGTTTTCAGAAAATTAACCTATATTACTATATTTGTATATAATCTTCAAAACCATATCATGAGTAAATATCTACAATTACCTTCTACAAATACAGTGCAGAATAAAACAAAAGCATACAGCTCTCAGAGTATATTCTATCCTACTGTATAAAATTAGCTTGGAAACAAAAGGAAAACTAACACTAGAAATCGTCCTGAAATGATACGGCATTCTTTGGATGCCTATACCTCTCAGGAAATGTACTTCCAACTATCACTTAAGATGGAAAGAATAAAAAGAAAAAAAAATCTTACATGCAATCAGAAATGCCTCAGTCTCCTTCAACCCCAAGTAAAAAACTAGAGAGAAGTGAAGTATACTCACAAGGAGAGCGGTGAAGGTCAAAGCCTCCTGATAAAGGATTCTGAGTGGCTGCTGTAACCACCTACCGCAACTGAGCACCTAACATAAATTTATTACCTCACAGTTCTAAAGGTCACAAATCCAACATGGGTATCACTGGCTAAAATCAAGATGTCAGCAAGGCTAGTTCCTTCCGTGATGTGGACTCTAGGGAGAATCCATTTTCTTGACTTTTCCAGCTTCTAGAGGCTATTCAATGTCCTTACCTTCAGAGTGCTTCACTCCACCCTCCGCTTGTTGTCACATCTCCTTCTCTGACTCTGACTCTCCCACCTCCCTCTTAAAGGACCCTTGCGATTACACTGCATTCACCCAGATAACCTAGGACCATCTCTCCCTTAACACAATCACATCTGCAAAGCCCTTCTGCCATTTATGATAACATACAGGTTCCAGAGATTCCCACACGAACATCTTCATGGGCTACTGTGCCACCTCCCAGAAGTTCATTTAATCCAGTTTAGCAAAATCAAATACAAAGAATCCTCTATACCTCTATCCCGTTCCTTTTTGCTCACCTATGTTATAAAGTCAATATATGTCAGCTATTGGATTTGTATCTACTATGCCGTTCAACTGTAAGACTTTACGGAACACGCTGAGAAAGAGAAAAGCAGCCCCTGACATCTGGAAGCCCTGCTACTATCAGCTAGGCCTTGTTGCTGCTACAAACTGGCTAGCAGCTCAGAGTGAGGCACTCACAGCTAGGTCTTGATGATTCTCCTCTTGAAAATAAACAACTTCAGAGAACATCAACATCAGAGAAGGGCACTCTGTGACCATAATGGACAAAGAATAAACATCACTCTGTAATCATGCCTGAACAAAGCAAAAAACATGAATACCATCCAAATCATAAAGATGACTAAATATCTCCCCACCATGGCTTACATGAATGACTTGCTTCTTATTAACAATAAGTTTTAAGTTCAACCCACCCAGTCTTCTTTCCTTCTATATAAGATTAAGATACTCAATCATAGAATTATCTCTGCTTCCTAACAGCATCCAATACAAATCGAAGCCCCATTTCTTTAAACTTTTTCCAAATCACCCCACACAAGCCCAAATCCTATTTTTAAAAGTTCCTTTCAAATGCTCTCTTATTGAAACACCCCACAATTCCCAATGGTGTGCATTTTCCCTTACTGCAACATGCAATCAACCCAACTTGTCCAACTACGGGTATATTCCTGGTGGTCTTTGGCTGGAGAGCAGTGACAAAGCTCAGAAAAAACTTACAGACCTCCAGACACCTGCATTTCAAATTTAGATACAAGACTGATGATTGGCTCCCATCTTCTGCCCAACCTCTATTCTGAAGAGGGAAGGGCTAAAGTTTTTATCTGCAGTACATGGAGTGAGCCATGGAGATGAAGGCAAGACCCTGGTAGAAAAAGGCAGGTAAACTGACCTAGGGAAGCAGTAGAGAGAGCATGATTCCTGGCATCTCCATTATATCTCCACTCTATGTGGCCAAAAGGAAGCCAAGAAAATTAGAGGGTCCTAAAATCTCCCCTGTTGTAAAAGTCCTAGTGAACCCCAGAACTGCACCAAAAATACTACAGCCAAGTTAGGGAGCTTAAACCATAGCCAGAATAAGGAAGAATTTAAATTGTGCAGCTAGACCCCAAAATTCCCTGCCAGCTAGTTTCACCAGTTCTCCTTGGTCCTTTCATTAGCCTTACAACAAGCATTTTATGTAACCAATCTAGCTGGATCCGACATAACCCTGTTATGGTGGAGGTTTAAACTTTATAAGACTGTAAATATAATACAGGCTATGAAATCAGCCTGCCTGGATTCAAACTCTCGTTCCATCACACGCTGACTATGCCGCCTTGGCTACATGCTGCGAAATACCTACTTCATATGCTTGTTGTGAAACCCAAATGAGATACCTAGTAAGCACTCAATAAATGTTATTATTAATTTAATGAAGGGATTATGAGGCTATTTTGGTACTGTTATGTATTAATCTGTGACCATTTTAAAGTAACAGCTATATCAGTGAAAGTGGCAACATAAGAAAACCATTTGGAACGTACCATCTAAGTAAATGCACTTGAAGAATAGAGTACTGGGGTGCCTGGGAGGCTCAGTCAGTTAAGCGACCAGCTCTTGATCTCAGCTCAGGTTTTGATCGCAGGGTTGTGAGTTCAAGCCCCCTGCTGGGCTCCGTGCTAGGTGTGGAGCCTACTTAAAGAAGAGATGGACCAAAAGATAAGTGATGCTGTGCAACTATGGCAGGTATAAAGAACAGGAACATATAAATTACTGTCCATATTTCAGTTCTCCTGCTGGATCCTTAACAAGCTCGAGTCAGTGGTTTAGTATCCTGGGTAACAGTTCATGTGTGCATACTATTTAAAAATAGGTTAATCAAAAGCAGGTCACACATGAACCAATGAAAAATTTGTGTATGAACCAAGGATTATAATTAATCCAATTCTGTGCACCTGAAGTTCAAAATAAAAAGGAAAAAAAAAAGCCAGCAACAGGAAGAAAGAAAATAGATCATTGCCACCTGGTTAATAGGTTTTAGCTACGTAATCATTGAAGTAATTGACAAGAGAACTCAGATATTCATAATACTAAAGACAAAAAAGGATTATTACATGAGTATTTATAAGTTAAACACTACACAATATACAAAAATTAACTCAAAATGGATCAAAGACCCCAAATGTAAGAGTTAAAACTCTTAAGAAAACATAGATAGAAATCTTCATGACATTAGATTTGGTGATGATTTCTTTAATATAACACCAAAAACACAGGCAAAAAAAGAAAAAAAGATGTATAAAATGAACTTCATCAAAATTAACAACTGCTGTGCATCAAAGAACATCATCAATAGAGTAAAAAGGCAACCCACAGAATGGGAGAAAATATTTGCAAATTTGATATTTAATAAGGGATTAATATCCAGAATATATAAAGAACTCCTGAAAGTCAACAACAAAACAACCCAATTCAAAACGGGCAAAGGATTCAAATAGATATTTCTCCAAAGAAGATATACAAATGGCCAGGAAGAACATCAAACAGTGCTCAACATCACTAACCATCAGGGAAATGCAAATAAAAGCCACAATGAGATACCACTGCACACCCGTTAGGATAACAATTATATTTTAAAACAACACGTGTTAGTGGAGAAACTGGAATCCTGGAGCGCTGCTGGTGGGACTGTGAAATGGTACAGCCACTGCAGCAATTTTTCCCAAAAAAATTAAACGTAGAATTTTTTTATATGATGCCACAATTCCACTTCTCGGTATACACATACCTAAAAGAACTGAAAGCAAGATTTCCAAGAGGTATTTGTATTTGTACACCTGAGTTCATAGCAGCACTATTTACAAAGGCCAGGAAACAACCCAAATGTCCAGTGATGAATGAATGGGTAAACAAAATAGGGTTATGTCCATACAAGTGAATATCATCCAATGTCAAAAAGGAAAAAAATTCGGACACATGCTACGAGATGCATGAAACCTGAAAACCTTATGCTGATTGAAATAAGCCAGACATGAGAGGACAAATACTGTACGAGTCCACTTATATGATAACTGGAATAGTCAGATTCATAGAGACATAAGTAGAATGGTGGTTACCAAAAGCCGGAAGAAGAAAGGAATGGTAAGTTAATGACTCATGGGGACAGTTTCAGCTTGGAATAACAGCAAAGTTCTAGAGATGTGCAGTGGTGACGGTTGCACAAGATGTGAATGTACTTCATGCCACTGAATTGTACACTTAAAAATGTTAACCACATGCTATGTATACTGTATCAGAAAGGTAAAACTTACAGCATTACACGGCAAAACCAAAAAAGAGTTAACTAAGAATTGGCAGCATGTCCTAGAAAAAACTCAAGTATCTATGTTCACTCTAAATATGAATCATTTGAGAAAAGAATGCCAAAGACGGGAAACCCAGTGAACGTGCTCACTTCTGCACAGCTTCTGTAGAGGGTGGAGTACGTTCACCACCCAGAGGTGCTGGCTCAGAGGAAGCTGGGGTGACAAGGGGCAGAACTAAGGAACTTTAAAATCAGTGCCAAAACTAAGTCATTTTCAGAGTGGCAAAGGTAATAAAGCTCCTGGCTACTATACCATGAGTTTTTTCTCAATCCAAATGACAGAATATCTAATTAATTAAAAAGTAAAGCCAAAAACAAATAGCTCAATGGAACAGCGTGGATTACAAAATTAAACCCCACGATTATAGTTACCTAAGTCATGACAAAGGTCCTAAATGGTGCTAAAGCGACTGAACATCCAGGTGGGGGGGAAAAAAAGACTCCTACCTCAAAACATACACAAAAAATAAATTCCAGATGAACTGCAGATCTAAATGGGTGGAGAGGATCAATAAAGCATTTAAAGAAAACACAGAGAATACCTTCATAATTTTGGAATAGGCTAAGATTTCTTAAACAAGACACAGAAAGAACTGACCATAAAACAATTTCTGTTAAAGTGAACTATATGAAAATTAAGAATTTCTCATCAGAAGATATATCACTGAGTGTTAAAGCATCCACAAAATGGAAAAAAAATTGCAATACGTATATTCGACCAAACTATCCTATTCGGAGAACATAAAAGTTGCAAATCAATATTTAAGAGATTAAAGGACTAATTTAAAAATGGGGACAAGACTTGAAGATGCTTCACAAGAGTGGCAAATGACCGTAAGTATATGAAAAAGTACTCAAATCCATGAATCGTCAGGGAAGTGCGAACACAGTTTTTGTGCAGTAAATACGAGACGCTTACTGCAATGGCTTACATTAGAAGAACATGCTGAGCGTCGGTAAAGAGCAGCCAGCGGGCCCGGCGCGGAGCTGCGGGAGGGCACCGCGGCCGCGCACCCGGGAACCGGCAGGCAGGGGTCCCTCTCCGAGGCACAGCCCCGACCAGAGGCGCACACGGCCGGGCACCAGAAAACACGACGCGCTGCAGCCCAGGCCGGGGACTGCCGGAGCGCCCGTCGCGAGGGCGGAGAGCGGCTACAGCCACACGGCCACTCGCTCAGAGCGCTCTCTACCGCAAGCTACGACTGCGGCGGTCCCCCGGCTGCAGGGTCCAGAAGGGCCCGAAGGAGGCAACGCCACGGCAGAACTTTCCCAGCCGCGGCCCTCGGGGCTGACGGGCGGGCCGGCCGCTGGGCGAGGGGACGCGAACACGTACAACGGGCCCCGGGCCGGTACGAGACACAGAGCCGAGCACACTCCGCGCCGCGCGGCGGAAGGCAACCACAGCGGACGTCCCGGCGGCGCCGCAGCGACGGAACAGGGAGCCCCCGCGCCGCCGCCCGCGCCGCCGGGCTCCCCACGCAAACCCGCAGGGCTGAGCCAACGGCGCTCGGCAGTCCGCACAGCCCGCGCCGCGGCCGGGCCGGGCCCGCCCCCGGGTCCCGACGCGCGCTCCGAGAAGGGCGCCGAGGGGACCACGCAGGTGCTCCCCGCCGGGAGGTCCGCCCGCCCGACGGCACGGCGCTGCGCCCCCCGGAGCTCCGGCGCGGGGGGCCCGTGGAGGAGGCGGGGGCTCAGTGGCAGGAGGCACCCCGCACCGAGGGCGGGGGGCGACGGGCGCGGGCCGACTCACCGTGGTCTCCCGCACTTGGCTCTGGAAGTGCTGTTCCCGCGCCGACACCTCGTCCTGCCCCTCCATCCTCCCTCATGCCCGCCGCCGCGCCGCCCGCATCCGCGCGCTCCGCCGCACCATCGCCCGCCGGTCCGGGACGGGAGCGGACTGACAGCGGGCCGCCGTCCGCAGGGTCGGCTACCGCGACCCCCGCCGCCGCCGCCTCGGCCCCCTCGACCGCCTCAGCCGCCTCAGCCGCCTCAGCTGCCGCCCCAGCCGCCGCCTCAGGCGAAGCCGCTCTAGCTGCGGAGGGCGGGCGCGGGGCGGGGCTGGGGCGGGACCTGACGTCAGAGGAAGACGCTTTGGCGTCAGAGAAGCGCGCCGTGACGTCTGCGAACGGGAGCCGCCGAGGGGCGTGGCCTACTGGGGAGAGGAGGCGGGGCCACGCCCCCAGGAAGTGGAGGCCGGAGCCAGGCTGTCAGGAGCAGTACCCGGCCCGGTGGGGACGGGGCGCGGGTCGGTTTGCTGGAACGGGTTCTTCCCTCTGTCGCAGTGGCAGGTGGGCGGCCGGCCACAGTCTCGGTGCAGTTGTTCCCGGCAGAAGGGAATCATCGTGGCCCGGCGCCCGGCCCCGCCGGCAGAGCACTGCGCAGGGTCAAGCCGGTCTCCCACGAAAACTTGGGCTCGGCCAAAGCAGGTCAAAGGCCAGGAAGGACTGGCTTCGGACACGTTTTGGGCGGACCCCTGGAACCCTGGCTTCTGTGGCTCTGCTAACGGGTTTGCCCGCTCGGGAAGCGTAGATAGCCCTGAATGTAAGGCCCTTGCCAACTCGGTAGAGTCGCCTCCCTGCCCCTGGGGTGTTTGACGACCCCCCGGAGACCCTCAGCAGACGTTGATATTAGGGACCTCCAGACCTACCGAACACAGTCATTCATCCCCATGGTACGTTCAGTATCTTTTTTGGATTTTTTGGATTCTTGCCATGAAAAAAGTTTGAAGGAATATTTATCATTTTCCTTTTGGATTTATTTGACTATAAAGAAGTCATTTAAATTGCTATTGGCTGTGTGATGTTGGGGGCCATCTCTAATCGAAAATTCTAAGGAAGTAAAAATACCTAGAAATTGCCTTCAAATTATTTTAATGATATATGTGCATTTAGATTTTTCAGTATCTTTTGCAATTTTGAATTAAAAATGTTTTCATGACTCAAAAAAAAAATGTTTTTAAGGTCTCCAAAAATCGTGTCAACCCCATATACTGTGCTTATGATGCAGTAGGCTGTAAACGGTTGGTAGTGGGAGGACTCAGAACATGAGGTTTGTTCTGAGGGAGTGCCCCTGCAGCCATAGGCTGATTAGAAACCAGGAATGCTTCCAACTGCTTAAATGCAGTGTTCACTTTTATTTTTAAAATGTCTCAGAATCCAAAAGAACCAGGGAAAGACAAAGTATCTGAGTCTGTTTTTCGAGACACCCGGATTGTGAGAGCTGGGTTAAATACTTGTCCAAAATGCTCTGCATAACTTCTGGGTTAATCTCTCCAGATCAGAGGGTAAGCAGATCAGATTTTAAGATGTAAGGTATTTAGGCGCATTCCACAAAGTGGGAGCATGTATTTCTGCTCTTTCTAACCCAACCTCCAAGCATGTAGAACTTTATGTTTTCTTCATCCCTTAGCCCAGGGTAGGAGGCTTCAAAAATGGCCAGAACCTCACCCCTCCCTATACGCCTCCTGTTTGCCTTGCCGTGTTGCCCCTCCTTCCATCAAGAAGTGGTGTTGGGGCGCCTGGGTGGCTCAGTCATTAAGCATCTGCGTTCGGCTCAGGTCATGATCCCAGGGTCCTGAGATAGAGCCCTGCATCAGCAGAAAGCCTGCTTCTCCCTCTTCCATTCCCCCCGCTTGTGTTCCCTCTCTAGCTGTCTCTCTCTGTCCAATAAATAAAATCTTTTTAAAAGGAAGGGAGGGAGGAAGGAAGGAAGGAAAGAAAGAAAGAAAAAAGAAAGAAAGAAAGAAAGGGAAGGAAATGGAAGGGAAGAAGGGAAGGGAGAGGAGAAATGGTGTTTATTTTCCACCCCCTTGAATCTGGGCCTGAACAGGTGACTTGCTTTGGCCAGAAGGACAGCAGAAGCTATGAAGCTACTTTGAAAAGTGCTTGTGCATCAGGGCTGGTCCCTTCTAACCACCCCTGGGCATCCTCCAACCGCTACTGTGCAAGTAAGCCCCAACCAAGCTAGAGATAGGGATCCCAGTTTTCTCTGGCACCTATCTAACACACTCTTTTTTGCATCCCTCTAAAACATAAATCTTCCCAAAACAGTTTTTCTCCCCTGCTAAATGTACTGCAATGCAGTTATTCTCACTAACTGTAGAATTAAATTAAACTCCTTAACTTGGCATTCAGGAGCTTGACTTTGGGGCCCCACCCCACCCTTCCAGACATCCCCCCACTTCATTCCCTGAAGAGCTCTTGGCTACAGCCTGGCTTCCTTCCCTCTCCAATCCCCAATTCCAAGGGCCAGCCCCTTTACTTACTCCATATCCTCTTTCCTACTATTCAGAGTCAGTGCTTCCCTTCAGCGTTCCCACCAAGACCTTCCTTCTCCAAAAAGGGAACCCTCTTACACTGCTGGTGGGAATGCAAGCTGGTATAGCCACTCTGGAAAACAGTATGGAGTTTCCTCAAAAACTGAAAATAGATCTACCCTACGACCCAGCAATTGCACTACTAGGTATTTACCCAAAGGATACAAACGTAGTGATCCAAAGGGGTACGTGCACCCCAATGTCTATAGCAGCAATGTCCACAATAGCCAAACTATGGAAAGAGCCCAGATGTCCATCAACAGATGAATGGATAAGGAAGATGTGGTTCATATATACAATGGAATATTACTCAGCATCAAAAAGAATGAAATCTTACCATTTGCAACAACATGGATGGAACTAGAGGGTATTATGCTGAGCGAAATAAGTCAATCAGAGAAAGACAACTATCATATGATTTCACTCATGTGGAATTTAAGAAGGAAAAAAAGATGATCATAGGAGAAGGCAGGGGAAAAATAAAATAAGATGAAATCAGAGAAGAGACAAACCATCAGACTCTTAACTCTAGGGAACAAACTGAGAGTTGCTGGAGGAGCAGTGGCTGGGGGATGGGGTAACCGGGTGATAGGCATTAAGGAGGACCTGTGATGAAATGAGCACTGGGTGTTATATCCAAATGATGAATCAATGACCCCTACCCCAGAAACTAATAATACATTATGTGTTATTTGATTTAATTTAAATTAAATAAATAAATTAAAAAGACCTGTCTTCTCCACAAAGTCTTTCCTGATGATTCCAGACACTTCATTCACACATTCATCCCAAACTGTGGGGACACGATGGAAAGACTGCTGGGGTTCCTGGGTGGCTCAGTTGGTTAAGCATCTGACTTCGGCTCAGGCCATGATCCCAGAGTCCTGGGATCAAGTCCCGCATCAGGCTCCCCTGTCAATGGGGAGTCTGCTTCTCCCTTTCCCTCCGTCCCTCTCCCCTGCTTGTGCTCCCTCTCTCTCTCTTTCTCAAATAAATAAAGTCTTAAAAAAAGAGAGAGAGAGAAAGGGAGAAAGAAAGGAAAGAAGGAAGAGAAGAAAAGAAAACTGCTTCAGTCCCTGCTCTCACAGAGGTCACAATCCAAGGGTAAAGCAGAAAGCTTACAGAGGTTATGTTCCTAGCCATTCATTTGGCCCTTAGCACACATGCCCTTGTATCTGTGTCTAGTGACAGTCAACATATAAGCTCTTTAAGGTCTAGAATATCTTTTCTTGCATCTTGTAAACATCTGTGTACTTCCTGCAATACCTGATAGAATGCCTTGCACAAAGTAGACACCTAACAAATATTTCTTGGTCAGTAGGCTGGTTGCCCTGAGAAATTTCCCAGACTTCTTCACATTTCAGTATGTCTTCAAATTTCTATATGGATGTAAATAATTGCCTGGGCCTTGCTGGTGCTTCCAAACTTACCGTTCACGGACATCCGTGATGAAAGGCCATGCTTGTCACTGTGTCCTCTGGCTTCACTGCCATGTCATGTCTTTGAAACTGCTACAATTCCAGGTAATTCCCCTCGCTTCACTAGGCCTTGCTTTGATTTTCTTGGTCATGATGAAATCAAAGTTTTGAGAGATAAGGTGACAGAGACAATTTTTTTTAACCTCTTTATGCCCTATACAAAACCAAGCCAAGCAGTACTGAGATGTACCCTGTATTCCTTCCAGGCTCTGTCAGAGAGGAGCTCTGTCTTTTTCCCTTAGCCAAATACAGCAAGAGAGATGAACAAGAAAAAGTTGAGAAACAGCCCAGCTATCCCTCTGCAGTGGAATGGGGAAATAAACTGTGATGTGTTCATGCAATGGAATAATCCCCTGGGGTAAAAAAATCAATGAGCTACAGCTGCAAGCAACAATATGGACAAATCTCTGAAACAGTGTTGAGCAAAAGGCCAAACAATGCCTACTGTATGATTCCGTCTGTGTGAAGTCCCAAACCGTGCAAAACAAAACAAGGTATTACTGAGGGATACAAACATGTAGTAGAATTATAGAGAAAGAGGGGCAAGGATAAACTTCCAGGAAGGAAGGTCAGGGCAGAGAACAGCGGGAGGTGCTCAGGGGGCCGCAGAGGTGACTGTGCTCATTGCTAAGACTTGCATCTGGACCCTGGATGGGGCTGTTGCCACTTGCATAATGGATCCCCCACAGGGGATCCCCCTCACGTTACTGCAACGGGTCTCTCTAACTGGAGGAGCCTGGGTCACGTGGCTACACCCGAGTTGCAAAGGAAGTGAGCATGGGATATTTTTGGCTTCTTTTTTGGGATGGAGTCCCTGCCTCACAGGATATGGGATTCTCATAACATGGAAAGGGGCTTCGGATATGATTCAGCCTAAAGGAATTATTTGGTCCAAATACAAAGTTCTCTGGTGCCCCAGCATAACCAAAGTATAAAATTTAGACTCTCTAGAGAAACAGATGGACTTTAGGGTTTTGTTAAGTGATAACCAGCCAGCGCTGTGCTGGAGACCAGCTCTCAAACAGCAGTTGTTAATTTTTAGGAATTTTGTGAGCCAATTGTTAAACATAACCATTATTTCAAGCTAAGTTATATAAACTTACATTCAAATTATATTTTTAAGGGACGCCTGGGTGGCTCGGTCGGTTAATCGTCTGCCTTCGGCTCAGGTCATGATCCCAGAGTGCTGGGATCGAGTCCTGCCTTGGGCTCCTTGCTCAGCACGGAGCTTGCTTCTCTCCCTGCTTGTGCTCTCTCTCTCTCTCTCTCTCTCTCTCTCTGATAAATAAACTCTTTTTTAAAATTTATACTTCTTAAAAGGTAGCAAATATTCAAAAGCCATCATGTCTTAATTACCTTATACTTCACTCTCCGCTGTGCTCCTAAAGTTACTTCAGTCTACAGCAATGTGTTACTCTTCCTTCAGTGACCTCACTTTGGCAGCTGGAATGAGCCATGGTGGGAGCATCTACGCCATGGAAATCAGCAAATGATACAAATCAGGGCCCTTTTTCCTCCCCCTTGTAGAGCAATTCTTAGTTATAGCATACCATGGAAGCTGCCAAAGTTTTGGAAATCACCTAAGTGAAGATTTTCCATATTGGGAGCTAATGTCAAACAACCAGCTGATCAAAGTCGGTGTCCTTGGAGGGAAATTGAGGGGAATGAGACACTCGTGGCTGATCGTCCCAGGTGTCTGGAGAGGTAGAGGGCTCCTACAGGGAAAATAGGATTTTCTCAGGAAAACAGTTCTAACCCCATGAGAGTACAACTAGGTTTCACATTGATCACAACTCACCAGTGGTTTGTGTATTTGTTGGTTTTCTAAAGGGCCAAGATGAAATCACTGTTCCCTGTCACGGGAGAAGCAGCAAGCAGGTCCAGGTGCAGAGAGGGGGTAGACCTCGTGGGAGGGTATCAGTCCCCCGGAGACGCCACCACAGTGTGCCCCAGACCGAGCAGATTAACAGAATCTTAATTTCTCCAAGCTCTGGAGGCTGGAAGCCTGACTTGAAGGCGACAGCGGGGCTAGCTGTCCTGAGGCTCTCTCCTTGGCGTGTGGATGGCTGTCTTTGTGTGTCATCCGTCTGTGTGTCTGTCTCATCTCTTCTTACAAGGACACCAGACACATTGAACTAGGGCCCTCCCATATGACCTCATTTAACTTAATCACCTCTTTGTGTTTTTTGTTTTGTTTTGTTTTGTTGGGGTTTTTTTAGAGAGAGAGAGAGAGAGAGCAGGGGTAGGGGGTGGTAAGAGAGGGAGAGAGAGCAGCGAATCCCAAGCAGCCTCCATGCCCAACGTGGAGCCCAAGACAAGGCTAGACCTTACAACCCTAAGATCACAACCTGAACCAAAATCAAGAGTCGGACGCTAAACCAACTGAGCCACCCACGTGCCCCAACGGAATCACCTCTTTGAAGACCCCATCCCAATTAGAGCCGCATTCTGAGGTCCTGGGATCAGGATGTCCACATGTGAATTTAGAGGGACACAATTCAGCCCAATAGGGAGCATGTTTAAGTTCTCTTCTGACTGTCTGCTTTTCTGAGGGAAAGAAACAGCAAGATCGTCCTCCAGAGGGAAGAATGTAGTGTTTGAGGTCCTGGGAGAGAAGAGGTATGACATCGTCACCAAGGGGCAGGCAGGAGTGGACACAGTCATAGGGTACTAGCAGGGGCAGACACAGTCGGGGTGGGCGGGGGTGGACAGAGCCCCCAGGGGGCGGGCAGGGGTGGACACGGTCACTAGAGGGCAGGCAGGAGTAGACAGAGTCATAGGGTGCGGGCAGGGGTGGACAGAGTCACCAGAGAGTGGGAGGTAGTGGGCAGAGTCACCAAGGGACAGACAGGGGTGGGCGGAGTCACTAGAGGGTGGGCAGGAGTAGACACAGTAGGGGAGTGGGCAGGGGTGGACAGAGCCCCCAGGGGCGAGCAGGATGGATGAGGAAAGGCACATCATTTCCCGGCAGCACTAAGCTCCAGCTTGGCACCAGACCCCAGCATCTAACTGCCTCCTCTGCCCAGTAGCACCCTGGGCCCTGCTCTCCAGTTACTGTGCTCAGTGCTGACCAGCGTTTGTTAACATCAATAGATGAACTGCGACTTTGAAACCTAGAGGGGATGGTGTTTATGAACAGTGTCAGACATCCGAGTACTGGATTGGAATACCAGCTTTACCACTTCTTGGTTGGATGGTTCGGGGCAAGTCACTGATCTGCTTTGTGCCCCTGTTTTCTCATCTGTAAATCAGCTGGAAATAATGAAGAGGCTTCACTGGCGTTGGTCATTGTGGTGAAATGTCATATCCACGAAGTGCAAAGGCACCCGAAATTTAGCTGTCATCACCATCGTCATCTGAAAAACCAGGACCTCAGCATGGACTGCGCTGACATTTACCTATTGGGTTATGTACCCACGAAATAGTCACAAATTTCAAGGAAATTCATGGCAAACTTGTAACTCCTACACAGGGGATGAAAGACAATGCTTACAGTGGAAGAGCGGAGCTTCAATTTGCCAAGATACTGCGTGGCTGTGGGTATCCAAGAGTTGGGACTTAGAAGGACCAACCAAAGGAAATGAAGGGATGTGGACCTGGCGTTGGCAGGGGTGGGTGTGATTACAGGGAATCATGGGAAATATAAGTCCACAGATAGAAAGGGCATCCCCTCCTCGACTTGCCCTTCAACTTTGGTGTCAGCTTCTGATTTGGACAAGATTCTGTCTTAGGTGAGTCACGTGGTTTTCACCTGCCCTGCTAACTGTCACTGAAGCAGGAATAAAGAGATGATCAAGGTCGCTTGCAGAGGAAAGGAGAGGGACGTGAGGAATTCACGTGTGGGGAGAATTTGGTCTTATTCACCTAGTGTGCCATCACCTTACTGTGGCGCGCATCACCCTTTCCACAATAATGTATCAGATGCCACAAGAAAGGGGGACCCGCTAAATTCCAAGAGAAGACACCTGTAGACATCTTTAAAGGTTTTCCCCTTGCAGTATCCACACAAAATGGCCTGATCTCTGACTCAGAAACAACTAGAGGAGGCTCACTTTCTCACCAAGGTGTATGTCCGGTGGCAGGGAGCAGAACAGCAGTAGGGATGGCGGCCTGGGCCAACAAAGCAGGAGAACCAGGAGGAGACGGGACACGCCGAGGCTGGTCGGGGATGAATCAGGAGAACAAGGCGTGTTCTTGGACTCACCACAGCCCTGGTTTTGTCATGACGACGTGCCGGCCTGAATATCTCCCTGCGGCTCAGCAAAGCCTGCTGGGGCCTGAAGCCAAGGTACAGAAACTCTCTGAGAAAACATCCTTGGCTGGCAGAGCCAGCTCGGAGAAGGCTCTAGAAGGAGTTAAGTGCTCAGGCAAAGGAGGCTGACCTTCCTTCCCCTTTTTATGATAGCTTGTTAACTCTTCTGTCTAAGGAAAATGAAAGAAATGCTGAGGAACATATATTGAAGAAGTGAGCCCTTCTCCCCTCTCCCTCAGACCTGCTCTCTGGAAAAGCCAGGGGTGAGGGCCTCTGCCCATTCCTGCACACAAAGAAGTATTTGTCACCCAGGCCAGAGCTATTTTGCCACGTGATACTTTTATTTGACAACGTATCTCGGCTACGGTACCACATCACTATGTACAACTCTGTTTCATGCTTCCCACTGCTTCATCAGTACTCCATTGACTAGGACTTTTTACATTTATTGATCTAGTCTTATGTGGATAGACATTTAGATTGTGCGGTTTTTTATTTTCTAGTCTTATCAGAACAGTGCTATACTGTATATCCTTTGTACATATATTTTTGCACGCCTATAGGAGTCTTGGGGGCGAGTGGGCCACTGGAGAGAATCTCCTCCGGTTTGCTCCAGATGAAGCCAAGGCAGCCCAGGCGCTTTTGGCAAAGGCTGCACGGGGCCCAGGTCCATCACGGCAGAGGGCTCCCGGGGCACCTGGGGGAACCGAGCCAAAGCTGGCTGGGAAGGGACTGGGTCACATTTGAAGTCTTCCCTGGCCACTGGGCCTGGGGAGGGAGACTGCCCTCAGAGACCTTGGGGAATTCACGCAGACCTCACCCAGGCCTCCCTCAGAGTTGCCGCCCCCGGGACAGGCCCACTGTGGGTAAATGAAGTCAGCAATGCCAGAAGGGAGGGGTCAGCCGGACTCTCTCTTGCCTATTCCAGCGGCCTTAGAAAACACTAATTTCGGGGCGCCTGGGTGGCTCAGTCATTAAGCGTCTGCCTTCGGCTCAGGTTAGGATCCCAGGGTTCAGGGATCGAGCCTAGTATAAGGCTCCATGCTCAGCGGGAAGCCTGCTTCTCCCTCTCCCACTCCCCCTGCTTGTGTTCCCTCTCTCGCTGTGTCTCTCTCTGTCAAATAAATAAACACAATCTTAAAAAAAAAAAAAAGAAAAGAAAACACTAATTTAGCCCCTGAGCGCCCAGGCTCCATGCTTGAGAACTGGGCCCGGGAGGGAGGGATGGCGGCAGGAGGGACGGTGGCGGGAGGGGCACAGTCCAGGTTCACTGTCATAACGAGCAGTCACTGAACAAGCCCCAGCCTCCAGCTGTCGGCTGTAACCTCAAGGGCATGAGGCAGGCATCTTGCCCAGTGTTACTTAAGGAACTAGAAAGGCTTATAACATATAGCTTGTAACACTGACAAAAATATCTTGGTTACCTTTTGCACTCCTGAGCTGTGGCATGCCTAAACATCCTGCTGCTTATGTTCCTCTTTTATCGTCTTTCTAACCCAATTTTCACGTGAGTGTCATAAAAATCACTCTATCCAGGACGTCAGCGCCCTAATCTCCACGACATAAACTTGGACAGCAAGATACAGAATGCTGTTGGGACACCCTGATGTGCTCTCACAATGTGCTCCTTCGGGAAGTTACCGGCAGCTCAGCAGGACATGAGGATCCACACCGGGGAACGGAACAGAGGAACCGCTCCGCTGTCGCTGGGGACATGTTAGGTTTCGTGAGAAACTGCGATCTGCGAGGACACAGAAGCATTACGCCATCGGCGCAGGTCCTGCTCATTCATGCGTTTGCCTTCTGGGAAGGTTTCTTTGACCATAAAACATCAAGACGAGCACACAAACAAAACATTAGCCCGAGACCCTGCGCGGCTCTGTTCTAATGTGATGTATGGCACAGCCGAAGTTCTCCTGTCGTTGTTTATGTATCTGCGTGCGCGTCTTGTCTCCGTTAGTATCAGCCCTCTAAGGGCAGGGCGCGGCCCCTGTAATTTCTCTCCCTGGTGTTGCTTCGGCTCTCCCTGGGCTGCGCAGGAAAGGCTTGCCGTAGACAACGACTCGGAGGTCACAGACCATCACAGACGCCTCGAAATGCCTTGCTTGCTCACCTCATCAAGAAATCTTCAACTGAGGCAAAATGCCCTCCGAGCTGGACACTTAGAAATTCAACACAAGAACCACACACACACAAGCCCTGGTTCGGAAGATGCTGCCGGTAGAGAGGCATAGCTTGCCGTTTGTGTGATGGGGGTGCTGCACGCCTGGGCTTGCGGTGTTGGAAACATTAACGGGAGGTTGGGATCCATCCCCGACAAAGGCTGGTACCTGGGCTGCAGCCTCGGCTCCCCCACCTCCCCCTGGCTCCACCAGCCGGGTCCCACCAGCCTGCACCCCGTCCTCTTGGCAGAGGGGCCCTGAAGGAGGCCGTCGGCGTCCCTGGGAGCCCTGGCGGAGCTAGGGGGCAGTCGTGCTACGTGAGCCGCTCAGGCGGCTGGGGACTTGTGGCCTCCAGAGCCGGCTCTCGGTCCCCTGTCCCCAGGGCTCCCAGGCTTTGAGCTCAGGAGCCCATCACAAGTCAGAGTACTGACATCTTTTGGACCAAAGATGACACTATTTATCCTGCTTATCTTTACACTTCATTTTTCCTTCCTCGTGGACTTAGCCCAGATCTTAGGGCGACGTCTTATAACGGAACCGAGAGACGATGTTACACAGAAGGAAGCTGAGGCGGGGAGGGGTCCGTGCTCAGCGTATGGTCCTCTGCGTGGTCTTGTCCCAGCACAGGCCGGGCGACCCGCTCCTCCGTCCTCCTTGCTGCCCGCAGGCTCTCCCCCTGGGAGCCCAGCTGAACCAACTGCACGCTTCCCTGGGGAATAGGCCTTGAAGTGGGATGGCCTCCCCAGCGGGGCCTGAACAGCCCATCACTAAGAACATTCTGCTGGTATGTGGTACTTTACTCATTATTTAAATTCACAGTAACCCGCCAAGATAAACTAGGTTATCACCCCTTTTCAACAGATGAGGAGTCTGAAATATATGGTGATTAGCGCACCCAGGCTGGCACAGAGAATGAGCAGCAGAGGCAGCTCTGAATTCCTGACCTCTGTCCCAAGCCCAGAGCCCTCTGTGAAGTGCCCCACGGCCAGTCCAGGAGAAAGGGAGTGAATGGGGGATGGGACAGGGGAGCATAGACCTGTGGATATGGAAGCGGCTGCAGCAGAGACAGATGTAGCTATGGATCTAGAGACCATAAACATAGTTACCGTCATCGATACACTGTGAATGTCGATCCGATGGTTATGGATGCAGAGGTAAATATATGGTCATAGATAGACATTGACAAAAATAGAGACAGATACAAAGTGCTCCTTTGAGCTGGCCAAATTAAAATTCTTTTTTTTTTTTAATTTTTTTTATTTGACAGAGAAAGCTAGAGAGAGAGAGCACAAGCAGGGGGAGAGGCAGAGGGAGAGGGAGAAGCAAGCTCCCCGCTGAGCAGGGAGCCCGATGCAGGACTCGATCCCGGGACCCTGGGATCATGACCTGAGCCAAAAGCAGACGCTTAACTGACTGAGCCACCCAGGTGCCCCCCAAATTAAAATTCTGAGATGCAACTAGAAAGCCTGGGTCTAGAGACTGTAGCTCCTGGCTTCCTTCAGTCCACAGAACTCCTTGCTGAAGGGACGCCATGCCAGGGAGTGCAGGACGCTGGTTCCATAGACTCAAAGGCATGATAAAATTTCCCTCTCTCTTGTTCATCAAAATCAACATTCTATGTAGTTGGAAAATTTTGGAGCTTCCTGGGACAGCGTGGGAGAGTAGTTTATAAATAATTCTACTTTGTCTTTATATATGCAAGGATAGAAGGGAAACTCAAAAAAAACAGTAAAAATATTTGTTTTATGTTTTACTATTATAAAATTAAATTATAATTTAAGAGCTTCAATACATTTCTAACCATGGTAGATTTTAAGGTAATTATGTGTCTCTTCAGTAATATATTTGCTATCAACTTATTGCATAAAAGGATTGCTTGTGAATTCAAAATTATTTTTAGATTTATAGCCCTTTCAAGTGAAAAAGGGGTTTTTCAGAAATACTTCCGATTTCCAATGTCTGGTGAATCTTCCATTTGCCATCAATAATGCCTCCAAGAGAAATCCTCCTTCATATAAATCCAACCTGACATTCCTATAATGCACAGTGCGAGAGAGTGCTCTTAGGGCAAGAAATAATATCTCTGTGAATTATATTAGGCCAGCCTGTTGAAAACATTCATCCCACAATTTATGAATTCAGATGCTCCCAGAATATGCTTTGGTATTCTAAGGAGATGTAGGTGTTTTCATTTTCATTGGCTGTCTTGATAAATGTTTATTGTGGGCACTGAAAACTGCTGATCTGGAAAAACATTTTTGTACTCATTTGTTTGTCTGCCTCTAATGTTTATTACTCACATTATCAAAATTGTACATCTCTATTATGCAGCCTAAGGTTGTTTCGTTATTGTGATTTTTCCAACATAAAGCAGCATCGGTGGAAGCCTCGATGTGCAATGTCCGGCTGTACCTGCGCCTGGGCTGTCTGTCCGGGGGGAGCTTGGGGAGCACAGAAGCAGAGGTCTGGCTGGAGACACTGTCCTGTTTAGTGTCGTGTGACTTCATGTTGCTTCATGTGCTGTGCAGTGTTGTGTTGCATTACGCTGCCCATGGTATATTGTCTTACATCATCCAGAGACCATAGAGGCACGGTTGCAATGCAAAAAATAACAATTTCGTGTGGACTGAGGACAGAGTAAGTGTTTGGGCTAAATGATACATACCGTCCACACTGTCTACATTCACAGGGCAGTTGGTACTCTCTTCACTTTCTGTCCTGTTACTGTATCGTTACAATATGGGGCACCTGGGTGGCTCAGTCGGTTAAGCGTCTGACTCCTCCTGATTTTGGCTCAGGTCATGATCTCAGGGTGGTGG
Organism: Eumetopias jubatus; assembly: GCF_037043125.1. Classification (NCBI taxonomy): domain Eukaryota; kingdom Metazoa; phylum Chordata; class Mammalia; order Carnivora; family Otariidae; genus Eumetopias; species Eumetopias jubatus. The sequence goes on from NW_028274953.1 coordinate 63,450, forward strand.
GATGGAGCCCCATGTCGGGCTCCATGCTCAGTGGGGAGTCTGCTTGAGGTTCTCCCTCTCTCTCTCTCCCTCTGCCCCTCCCCCTACTCGCTCTCTCAAATAAATAAATCAATCTTTAAAAAGAATATGAGGATTGATTTGTTCATTTGGTTGTTTTAAAAGTTAAAGTCTGGCAGAGAATCATAGGGGAAGGGAGGGAAAAATGAAACAAGACGAAACCAGAGAGGGAGACAAACCGTAAGAGACTCTTAACCTCAGGAAACAAACGGAGCGTTGCTGGAGTGGTGGGGGGTGGGAGGGATGGGGCCGCTGGGTGATGGACATTGGGGAGGGAGGTATGTGCTATGGTGAGCGCTGTGAATTGTGCAAGACTGTTGAATCACAGACCTATACCTCTGACACAAATAATACATTATATGTTAATTAAAAAAAAGAAAGAAAGAAAAGTTATACTGATCACATTGAAAAAAAAAAGTTAAAGTCTGGGATCTCAAAACTTACCCAGCCTGCTGCCTCTGGATGTGTGTGTGTGTGTGTGCGTGCGTGTGTGTTTTGAAGATCCCAGGGAACTGGGATGCTACAATTTATCTTCATAACCAGTTCTAATGCCCAAGCTCCCGAGTCAGCAGCCTTTATCAATACAAGTGAGGAGGCTCAGTTCCTCTCAGGCTGCACACTCAGTTCTTCTTACAGTGATGTCTGTCTTGCTTAGCTCCTGGCCTACTCCTGGGAGTGGGATTTAACCTGTTAGTTGAATAATATTTATAAGAAAAAGCATGCAAATAAACATGTAGCATTAAATGAAGAATTATTTGTGAAAGCCACTCAATCATTTCCTGTAGTTAGGTCACTGAAAAGGAACCATACACTATTCATTTTCTGAAAGATTTGTTTCAGAAGCATTAGAAATCCAAGTGGGAATAAATCAGATTAATTTTCAAAATTAGCAGGGATAAGCTTTATTCTGAAATCATGAATGTTCTCTTTTAATTAAATTCAAATCCATTCATTTGATTAATTTGTTAATAGTCTTGTTTGAATCTCCTGTATTCATATTCGAAGTTTACTTATCAGTTACTGAGAAACTTGTGTGAGTCTCAACATCTTTCAGGATGTGTCTACTGCTTTAAATTATGTCAGTTTTGCTTTATATATTTTAGAGTATGTTATTAGATGATGCGAGTGTAGGGTTACTAACTCACTGTTGGATTGATCTTTATCTGATAATATTTCTTCTATGTGGGCTCATAATGTCTATCTTCAATAAAATGATACCAGCTTTCTTTATTTTTATTTCTTTATTTTAATTCCAGTTAGTTGACATGCGGCGTTATATCAGCTTCAGGTTTCCATACGTCACCCTGTGCTTAACACAAGTGCCCTCCTTCATCCCCTTCACCTGTGTCCCTCCCCCACCCACCTCCCTCTGGTGAGCCTCAGTCTGTCCTCTGTTATTAACACTTGTTTCTTGATTTGTCTCTCTCTTTTGCTCTCTCTCTCTCTCCCAGCTGTCTTTGATTAGTATTTGCATGGTATATAATTTTCATCCTTTTACTTTGTTTTATTTAAAAAAAAAAACTTTTCTGGGGGCGCCTGGGTGGCTCGGTTGGTTAAGCATCTGCTTTCAGCTGTCATGATCCCAGGGTTCTGGGATCCAGTCCCACATCAGGAGCCTGCTTCTCCCTCTACCCGTGCCCCTCTCCCCTGCTCATGCTCTCTCACTCCCCCCTCTCTCTCAGTAAATAAAATCTTAAAAAAAAAAACCTTGTCTTTTGAAATAATTATAGCTTTACAGGAAATTGCAAACTTAGTATAGAGGGGTCCTGCTTATCCTTCACCCAGTTCCCCCCAGTGGTTGCATCTTTCTTTTTTTTTTTTTTTTTTTAAAGATTTTATCCATTTATTTGAGAGCGAAAGAGTGAGCCTGAGGTGGGTAGGGGCAGAGGGAGAGGGAGAAGCAGTGCTGAGAGGGAATTTCATAGCAGTCAGTGCCGACTCAAGATCTCAAATTAATAATCCAAGTTCCTCGCTCAGGAAACTAGAAGAAGAAGAGCAGAATTAAACCAATGCATGCAGAAGAAAGGAAATAAATATCAGAGCAGATCAGTGAAACAGAGAATAGGAAGACAAGATAGTAAATCAGTGAAAGCAAAAGTATTCACCAATCTCAGGGATGACAGAGGGGACATTACCGCTGGTCCCGAGCCATTGAAAGGGTCATTGCGGAATATGCCACCGACAGCTGTACCCCAGCTTAGATGAGATGGACCGATTCTTCCCAAACCACAGACTATCCAAACTCGGTCAGAATTAAACAGATCGTATGAATGGTTCTACAAACAGTAAGGAAATGGAGTTAGCAATTTAAAATCTCCAGGAAGGAAATATCTAGGTCCAGATGTTTTCAATGAAGAATTCCTTGAGACTTTTAAAGAAGACTAGTGTCATTTTTACAGAGTAGTTTCCAGAATATAGTTGAGGATGGAACACTGCTCAGGCTCGTGTTAGGAGTCCAGTTACTATCCTCCTGTCAGCACAAGAGAAAGACAGCACAACAAGAGAAAACAAATATCCCTTGTGAATAGAGACACAAAAAAAATTCTTTAAGAAAATAATTGCCTGTTGATATCCGCAATATATATAGAAAATTCGACATCATGATGATGTGGAGGTTATTCCAGGTACTTAAGGCCCATTCCGACATTCTAAAATCACCCAGTGTAATCCACTCTATGAACAGGTTAAAAGAAAATTATAGGATCATATCAACATGTGACTACATCCAACACCCATTCATGATAAAAACTATCCACAGTTTGGATTAGATGGTAATTACCTTAATTATATTTAAAGGGCATCTGTAAAAACATAGAGCCAACATCATACTTAACAGTGAAATTCTGAATGCCTCTCCTTTCAGACTGGGAGTAAGTCAAGGATGTTTGTTCTTAACCACTGTTATTTAACTGACATTTCTAGCTACATAGAATAAGGCAAGTAAAGGAAAATAAAGGAATTCAGATTGGAAAGGAAGAAACAAAAATGTCCCCATTTGCAGACAACATGATTGTGTATATAGACAATCCCAAGGAACTGATGAAAAACCTGGAACTAATGATAATGAATAGGTTCAGCAAAGTGGCCAATTATAAGATCACCACTCAAATACCAATCCCATTTCCAACATGTGGAAACTGAAATTAAAAATGAAGTACTCTTATAGGCAGTACTAATGAAAACAAAATCTTAGGTATGCTGAAAATAACTGTGTTCATGAAAGTAATCAAAGACACTATAAAATTCCAGTTTTCCTAAAATTGAATATAGGTTTAATACAGTTCCCATTAAAATCTCAGCGAGGTTTTTTTTTTTTTAAGAGATTTTATTTATTTATTTGACAGAGAGAGAGACAGTGAGAGAGGGAACACAAGCAGGAGGAGTGGGAGAGGGAGAAGCAGGCTCCCCATGGAGCAGGGAGCCTGACGCGGGGCTCGATCCCAGGACCCTGAGAGCATGACCTGAGCCGAAGGCAGATGCTTAACAACTGAGCCACCCAGGTGCCCCGAAGTTTTGTTTTTTGTTTTTACTTTTTTAGACACAATAAGCTTATTCTAAAACTAATTTGTCAAGGCTAAAATGGCAAAAACGGCCTTCATAAGGAGAATAGAGTGAGAAGGGTCACTTCCTGATGTTAAGGCATACTACCTAGCTTTATTTACCAACACAGTGTGTAAGAAGAAATAAAGATCAGTGGAATGGTGTGGAGAACCCAGAAATAGACACTCCCAAAGGCTCAAGTGATTTTTTTAAGAAAAAAATTCCATTATGATAACATTAAAAAGAATAAAATAATTATAAATAAAATAATTGTTAAGAACGAGCAACAAAAGTGCAACACTTGTACTTTGAAAACTCCAAAGCAGTGTCAAAATATACTAAAGGAGACCTAAGTAAATGGAAAGACATCCTAGATATCATGGATTAGAAGTATTAATATTGTTAAAATGGCAGTACTCCCCAAATTGATCTACATATTCTGTGCTATCCCTCTCAACATCCCAGGTGACTTTTTTGCAGAAATTGACAGGCTGATTTTAAAATTATACGGAAACACAAGGGACCCAGAATAGTGAAAAACGGTTTTGAAAAAGATGAATAAAATTTTAGTATTCACACTTTTCCATTTCAAAACTTTATTCAACGTTAGAATAATCTAGACAGCATAGAACTCGCAAAAATTCAGAATTGAAAGTTCAGAAACAAAGCCTCAAATTTGTGGTTAATTGCTTTTCAACATGGGTGCCTAGAAAACTCCATGGGGTAGAGGGGTATATTTAGGTGAGTGCTTTTTTTTTTTTTTTTGGACCCGGTACTGTTGGTGAGATTCTCCCATTTTGTTGTGGGTAGCCGTAATTCATTCATTTTGTCGTTACATAGTATGTCTTTTATCCATTCTACTGTTGCTGGATATTTGGGTAGCTTATTAGTCTTGCCTATTAGAAATGATAATTCCATGTCATACTTGACTCAGTTGGCACACGTTGCTAGTGTTTATATACCTAAAGAGTGGAATTGTTGGGTTTTGGATTGTGCGATGTTCCACTTCAGTAGATACTGCAAATGCTTTTGCAAGGTAATGTATCCAATTATACTGTAATGAGCGTGTGTAAGAGTTCCTGTTGCTTCACATGTTTGCTGACACTTGGCATTGTCAGCCTTTTTAACTTAGCATTTCCAATATTTATGTAGTAGTTGTGGTTTTCACATGCATTTTCTGGAAAAATAAGTTGGACACCTTTTCATAGGATTTGGGGAATCTTTCTTATTTGGGAAGAGCCTGTTAAAATCCCTTGCCATTTTTCTTCTAAGTTATCCCTTCTTTTCTTAACTGTTTATGGGCCATTGTGTATTCTGGCTGGGAGTTTCTTATTAGTTATATGTTGCAATTATTTTTTCCTCCCTGGTGTGCTTTGTTGAAGAGATGTTCCTAATTTTGATTAAGTCCACTTTATTAATCTTTTCATTTGGAGTTAGTTGGGGATTTTTGTTTTGTTTTTTAAATTTTTGTTTGTGGAGAAGGAGGAATCTTGTTAGGGTTGGTGGGGAAGAAATGACTCTCTGCCAAAAAGTTGTGAAAATATCTGTAATATCTTTTAGGGCTTTATAGTTTTGACTTTGACATTTAGAAGCAGAAATCATTTGGAATATATTCTTATGTTTTGATTGATACAGAGCTTTAGTATTTATTAGCTCCTGTCATCTCCTATAGATACCTAATAAATTAGTTTCTCAGTACTGTTTATTGAGAAGACCACAGTGTCCTCGTTGGTCTGCAGGAGCGCCTTTCTCATTAATCTAGTGTCCATTCTTATCTGGGCCTCCCTTCTGGAGTCTCTGTGTTCCCACTGGTATAATTATCTATCTTAGAGGAATACCATCTTGTCTTCATTGCTCTACTTTAATATTTTAGTTTTGTTATATTGTGGAATCCACCTTCCACGTTTCTCACATTTGTCTTGTTCATTCTTGGCCTTGGCATTTCCCTCTAAATATTAGGAATACCTTGTCAATTCCTCTCAAAAAACATGTTACGATTTTGATTGGGTTTGTGTTAAATACATATTACCAGTTGATGGGCACATGACCTCTTTAGATTCTGATTTTGGAGGATGATGTATTCTGTGTGTTTAGGTTTTATTTAACTTCTTTCAATAATGTTTGATAGTTTTCGTTTAGAGAACTTGCCTTTTGTTAGTTATAGTCTCACCTTAGTTTTTCTTATTGCTGAAATGGGCGTATTTAAAAAATACTTTCTTGCTTGTCATTACTTCTATTTCTATACTTGTTTTCTAGGTCATTAATTTCTGTGTTTATATTTGCTTACATCCTTGTACTTTCTTTGGGGTTCATTGGCTCCCCCTGCCCCTGCTTTCAAGTGGACATTTAGCTCGTATTTTTAGCTTCCTTTATATATTGTATGCATTGAATTGTGAATATTTTCCTCTTAACATTTTCTTTTGGCTCTGGCAGAATGCTTTCACACACGTTGCTGCGTTGAGTTTTTATTATCATTCAGTTAAAAATATTTTCTAATTTCCGTTGTGATTTCTTTTTTGACCTAAGAGTTCTTTAGATCTTAATAATTGACCTTTCTTTATTCATGTTAGAAAAAGGTAGCTTTATCCCACAACATATCGTTTTCACCTTTAACGACTTATATTTGTTTTTATTGCTTGCTTACTGACAGGTAATCCATTTCTTTTTCATGTGTGGGTAAATCTTTACTTAGGTCTCCAAAAATATAAGTACTTCATGAAATTGTGTTCTTATTATATATTTTTCCTTTAGTTTGATACAGCTTTTCCAATTGACAAAATTATTAGTAATGATTAAATAAATGCACGAATAGCAAATACTTGTCTAAGTTTATATGCTGTAAGTCCCTTTGAGTTTTTGTCCTTTTCTGCTTTATAAAAGAATATCTCTCAAATTTATAGGGTTGACTTTTTTGTCTGCTCAGCTGTACATTTATTCATTTATTCAACATTCAGTAAGTGTTTTATTTATGATGTGTTTTGTTTTGTGTTAGGCTTTGGAAGAATCCTATTCTCACTCTCGAGGGTTAGTCTAGTAGGGAGGACATAATTTATTATAGGGCAAAAACTGCTATATTGTATGTATGAGTTCAGTTAAAGAGGCCACAGAAAAGGCAATATTTAACATTTTTCAGAAATGGAGACGTTTTCAAGTCATCATAAATGCTGTTTTCATGGTTTGTTAACGGGAAAGAATCGTTAAAAAGTCCAACTAAAGGGCGCCTGGGTGGCTCAGTTGGTTAAGCAACTGCCTTCGGCTCAGGTCATGATCCTGGAGTCCCAGGATCGAGTCCCGCATCGGGCTCCCTGTTCGGCAGGGAGTCTGCTTCTCCCTCTGACCCTCTTCCCTCTCATGCTCTCTCTCATGCTCTCTCTCTCAAATAAATAAATAAAATCTTTAAAAAAAAAAAGTCCAACTAAAAAATGAATTTAAATATAAATTATACAAATTGTTAAAACAAATTATTAATGTTAATTGCTTCAGTATAAATTTTAATTATAACTTTTTTTAGTTGTTTTTACTAGCTATTTCTACTTTGTAATAGAATGGTATTACTTTATAAACTTGCATATAGATAATTAGTGTTTTATATTACTCTCTGCAGAATCAAAGAATTCCATTGGACATGGTATTTCTTAGGACTTCAGAAAAGCAGGTATTTATATTTGTATTTAAATTGCTGATCATTTAGTATTTTAGCAGTTTAATTTTCATTTTGAAAGGTAAAAGTTAAATTTATTCTTATAAAAAGTTTTCTTCGAATGATAATACATTGAATTCATTAATTCTAAATCACATTTAACTGTTGATATTTAAAATGAAAATCTTTATATGTTTGTTTTAAAAAATATAATCCTATCAATAATCCTATCACAACCTTTATATCAAATGAGTGCTTTTGTTCAAAGCTATATTGATAGCGAAGTAATTAAATGATGTTGCTTGAAATTTGATTGCTATTCTGTATTTGCAGTTTTATTAATTCAGCAAACGTTTATTTACCACCTACTATGTGCCAGGCACTACTTGTCTCTTGGGATACAAAGGGGGCTAAGATGGGTGGGGGAACAGAAGAGGAAGCAGACAGTTTGTGTAGGTGAGTTGAAGTGGGCTTCGCAGGATACATGATATTTATATGACCTGAGCTCTCACCAGTGAGGAGAAGGTGGAAAAGGGGAAATGAGACGGAAGCCTCATGTGGTCAAGGAGAAGACCTGTGTGTTGGAAGTCAGGAAACCCAAAATCTAGTCTGCTTTGGCCAATTTTTAATTATATGACCTAGACACATGGTCACCCATTTTCTTAATGTCTAAAATGATGAGAGGTTTATCAGGTAATACCCAAGTTCCTTCTGCCTTGCATTTCTGACTGTGAAATAAATAGTATTTTTTTCTCTTTAAATTTTTTTATTGTTCTGTTAATCACCATACATTACATCATTAGTTTTTGGTGTAGTGTTCCATGATTCATTGTTTGTGCATAACACCCAGTGCTCCACGCAGAATGTGCCCTCCTTAATACCCATCACCAGGCTGACCCATCCCCCCACCGCCCTCCCCTCTAGAACCCTCAGTTTGTTTTTCAGAGTCCATCGTCTCTCATGGTTCGTCTCCCCCTCCAGTTCGCCCCCTTCATTCTTTCCCTCCTGCTATCTCCTTCTTTTTTTTTTTTTCTTAACATATATTGCATTATTTGTTTCAGAAGTACAGGTCTGTGATTCAACAGTCTTGCACAATTCACAGCGCTCACCATAGCACATACCCTCCCCAATGTCCATCACCCAGCCACCCCATCCCTCCCACCCCAACCCTCTCCAGCAACCCTCAGTTTGTTTCCTGAGATTAAGAATTCCTCATATCAGTGAGGTCATATGATACATGTCTTTCTCTGATTGACTTATTTCGCTCAGCATAACACCCTCCAGTTCCATCCACGTCACTGCAGATGGCAAGATCTCATTCCTTTTGATGGCTGCATAATATTCTATTGTATATATGAACTACATCTTCTTTATCCATTCATCTGTCGATGGACATCTTGGCTCTTTCCACAGTTTGGGTATTGTGGACATTGCTGCTATAAACGTTGGGGTGCACGTACCCCTTCGGATACCTACATTTGTATCTTTGTGATAAATACCCAGTAGTGCAATTGCTGGATCGTATGGTAGCTCTATTTTCAACTGTTTGAGGAACCTCCATACTGTTTTCCAGAGTGGTTGCACCAGCTTGCATTCCCACCAACAGTGGCAGGAGGGCGTCACTGCGCACAGTGCTGCATGTAAGCCCCCCCCAGCAGCCAGCGGGGTTACCGATTAGACCGCCCGACAGCACCCACCACACTCGGTGCTGCACACGGCAAAATGCACACCGTCCTCAGCGGGACACGGAACATCCTGCAAGGTGCAAAAAGTGCTCGGTCACAAAACGAGGAGCGAAGCATTGAAGAGAATCGCTCTCACACGAAGCACGCGCTCCCACCACAGGGAGCGAGGTGAGAAGGGCAGCGACGAGGCACTTCGGGAGCCCCACAACCACGTGCGGACGAAGCAGCAGGCCTCTCAATAACCGGCGGGGCCGAGACGTGTCTGCTGAGCTGCATGGAAAGGAGAGTACCACAGGCCAACATTCATGGGACGGAGCCAAAGTCCTGTTTCGAGGGAAACTTAGACGGTAAATGCCTGGATAGGAATAGAAAAAATCTCAAGTCGGTGCTTAAATTTTGACCCTAAGAACCTACAATACCAAGAAAAGGACAAAAGCGTGAAACCGAACGCGAGTCCTTTGGGAAGAGCACCACAAGTGCATAAAGCAGTAGCTGACTGACCAAACTCAGAAGGTGCGGTGGGGCAGAGAGAGGGAAGGGGAGAGACACAAAGACTCTAAAATCAGGAACGGAAGAGCAGGACTGACACCTGAATAATTCAGACACTGAAAGCATTTTAAGGGAACACTAGTAACAACTGCTTGCCGACAGTTGAGAGAGCTTAGATGAGACGCACGCATCCTTGAAAGACACACACTGGAAAACTTTTTTTTTTTTAATGTTAAAAAGATTTTATTATCAGAGGTTGGAAGACAGAGGGCTCACCCTGGCGTGCCCCGCGGTGACCCTGGGCCTCCGTCTGGGGTGGTGCCCCCGAGGGGACATGATCGGTGGAGGGTTCCCCCCCCGGCCGGGACACACACAGCAAACGGGTGGCCAGGTGGGCGGGCGGAGCGCGGCGCCCAGACGGGGGGACCGGGTGGGCGGGTCTCTGGTGCGGCTGCCACGGGGCTGAGTGGGGGCGGCCAGTGCACGGGCGGAGCCCAGAAGGCAACAGGCCCGGAGTGGGACTGACCCTCTACATGGAGGCAGGGGACCCCTGGGCTGAGGGCAGGATCGGGGGAGCAGGGGGAGGTGGTGAAGGGAGGGTGGCGGGGAGCTGCTGTCCAGGGAGGGGTGGGGGGAAGGGGGCACAAACCCACTTCGGGGCACCGAGGCCTGCAGGACAGCCATCGGAGAGGTCGGAGGGGTCCCATGGAGTCTCCGTGGAGGACGGCGTGGCCAGGAGCGCAGCGGGAGGGGCATCAGGCTCCGGCCCATGGGTCCTGTGAGCAGAGGGGCCTCCCCAAGTGGCCCTGTGTGGTGCCCGCCTTGGGGCTGCACTGGGGACACCCCCTACCTCGGAGCACAGAGGGGACAGAGGCACACTCCCCATCACCCGCCTGTTGCCCCCTCCCTTGGCAGCACACTGGCTTCTCTGTCCTGCCAGCTCGGACGGCGCTGCGGTGGCCACGGGCTCGGGGACAGCCCCAGAGGGCCAGAGCTGGGGACTCTGACCTTGTGACTCTGCTTTCAACTGCAGGCAGACAGAGCAGGTCCAGCTTCCCGAGCATGAAAAAATTCGTAGACATATGTGAGATTTGGGAGCTCGCAAACGGTGTGACTGTTCTCCCAAAGATGGTAACAGACGGCCACGGGCCCTCCCGTGCAGGCCAACAGCACGCCCGGCCCCCATCCATCCCGTAGAGCTCAGTGCTTCTCTCCCTCCTGCAGCCTCGTGTGCCCACACCATCCTGCCCTGAGAGCCCGCGTCCACCCACCTGTCCCCTCGCGGCTCCACCCGCGGTCCCCCTTGACCCCGGGAACATCGCTCAAGACTGCAGGTCTGCACAGCCAATGGCCTATTGGGACGCGTTGGAATACCCCAGGCCACTGATGGGGTGAAGTCCAGGGCCATGGCCGTAGCCCAAGCGGGATCCTTTATGATCTTGGAGAGATGGGGATAGGAAGGGGGTAGGAGGGCAGGTGTTGTCCAGGCAGGAGGATGCCCGACCGGACCCATTCTGCCCACGCCCTCCAGATTACGTGGGGGAAAGAGTCTGCCACACTTCTCTGCTGGGAAGTAGACCACGGCTCTTGGACCAATGTCGTCCTTCTGTATGCGTCCCACAGCGCGTCTGCCACCAGTCCCCGTGGGCCCTGACGTCCTACACTTCCTCAGGAAGTCTTCCACTTATTCGCCCAACATTTCCAAGCACCCGTGGCATGCCAGGCATGTGCTAGCTGCCAGGGAGAGGCAAACTGGCAAATTCGGTTTCAGAGATCTGATGCCAGGACAGGCTCGCACCAGCGCAGCCGCCCTTCACACGACCGCAGACTCGGGGAAAAGTGTCTGGAGAGAGTGCAAAACAATGGCAGCTCTGACTCACGCCGGGTGGAGCAGGAGGGGTCAGGGAGGGCTTCTCGGAGGAAGGGACATTCGGAAGAGAGCTGAGGCACAGAGGTAGTTAGGTAAGTTGGGTGGGCTTCCGCGGAAGAGGAGACCACTTGTGAAAAACCCCAGAGTGGTGGAAGCGGAGGGAAGGGTGGGGGGGGGGAGAGCACAGGCTGTGGAGGGAGGTTCAGTCCGAGGAGAGGGAGCTCCGGGCAGGCTCGGGAGCTGAGCTTGGAGCCCAGGACCCCCAAATGGAGATGCCACGTGGGGGGCTGGAGTTCAGAGGACAGAGAGATGTGGGAGCCGGACACGTGGAGTCACCAGTATGTAGTTGGCGATGCAATTCGCTGGTGCAGTTAGGGCCACCCGAGGAGAACACAGTAGAATGGCATCAGTCAGCTACTGCCACGTAAGGACCACCCACAGGATCTCTGTGTTATGAACCGACACGAATGTACTTAGCTTTCTCGTCTGGGCAGCGTGGGGTCAGGTGGCGCAGGCCGGCCCTGCTGGGCGGCGGGGGTCTCCGCAGCTTGCGCCCGCCTTGGGGGGTGACTGTCCGTGACTGGTTCGCGCCGGCTCTGCTGCCATTGTCCCCCTCCCACCGAGGGCGGCCACGTCCCGCTCGTCTCACGGCCACGCCGAGGCCACAGCAGGCGAGGCCACAGCAGGCTGGGAGGAAGGGCTCAGCACAGGACTGCATTTCTGCCTCAGCGGCTAAGTGAAGCATGTCGAGGGGCCAAACCCCAAGTGCAGAAGGGCCTGCACAGGGTCTGTCGAGGGTCACAGCCCTGGGCACGCGCAGGAGCCCAGGCTGAACCCAGCTCTGTGTCCTCACACAAGGGCTGCACCCAGGCCTTGCGTGGGCTGTGGGTGGGGTGGGGTGGGAGGGTGTCACTGTATAGATGGGGCATGGGGGGGGTCAGCATTGAACAGCTGGGGGAGGGGCCCTCGCGGCTGGGGCTCTTGTCTGAGGAGGAAGTTGGGTGAGGGGACCCCGGCCATGGTGACCTCACTTCCCTGACAACAGAGCCCATCAGAATTTGGAACCCAGGTAACCAGGAACCCACATTCCAGAGACAGCCCCCGGCCCAGCTCATTACATTGCAGATAGTGAAACCAAGATGTTCACGTGCTGTGTTCCCAGATCCGGAGTTTGCCGACGGAAGAAAGCGCGCCCAGCAAATGCTGTCTCAAGATGTCCTTTCAGGGCTCCCCACCGCCTCTGGCCGTTTGGTCGGAAAGACCACAAGGTGACACCAGGAGTCCCAGGGCCGGCCACCCAGCCCCACAGGGTCTAATCCACCTGTGCAGCCCCAGGTCCCTACCCGTGTGTGTGTGTGTGTGTGTGAAGAGGGGTCATGTAGGGTGGGCTAACCCCATTCAAGAGCAGGCTGATGAGGGGTCAGATACCCAGTGGGCAGGTCTTGTTCAAGGTCAAGTGTGGCTGGGTGGGACGGGGTGTGTGCAGATGCGAGCTTCTGCCCTGGGTTTATCCCAATTGCCCTGGAGCGGGGGTCACTGTACCGCGTGCAGGGCTGGGCACGCACAGGTGTGTCTGATCTAGGAGCAGGAGGGGGACTGGGCAGGGGCACAGGGAGGCTGGCTGGGCAGGGCTGTGATGCCTCTGGGCCGGCTACCCGTCCCTGTCTTTGCAGACCACGGATGAAATCGGGAGGAGGCTGGCGGACAGCCATGACAATTCCGGGACCTGGGGCATGACCCCACAGGGGTCCCCAGGAGCAGGTGCTGCGGATTGTGGGGAAAGGCCTCCGACACCACCCAGACCACTGTCCCTGGTGGTCATTGACTGGATTGTGCTCCAGGAATGGAGCCCACGGAGACCGAGCTCGAGGCTGAGAAGCCTGGGGCGGGGTGCCTGTGGGTGTGTGGGGACGGGTCGGGGCCGGCCCCACAGGGAGGAGCCCCGAGAGGCTGGTGTGGGGCCAGGAGCAAAGACTGTGTGCAGAGCACCCAGCGGGTGGACTGCAGTCGGGGAGACGTCCCGGGGAGGGCTCCTTCCTGGCTGCGGCTTCTCTGGGAGGCTCTGGGCTGGGCTCTGTCTTGCAAATCCCCACGGAGAGCAGGCACGGGGGTGAGCTTTTCTCCTCTCACAGATGTTCCACGACCTAAGGAGCTAGAGCCGGCTCCAACTCCATCAGCAGCTCTGCAGGGAGGGGTGGTGCCTGCAGAGACTTCAGCAGGAGCCCAGGAGCCGGCAGTTGACCCGGCACCTGCCCACGGAGAGCCTGACGCCGACCAGGAAGGGCCTGCTCGAGAACCTGTGCCCGGAGAGCCTGCCCCTGTTCCTGCCACTGTTCCTGCCGGAGCCAGGGCCCCTGGGCCTGCCCCGAACTGTGGCCCTGCTCCTTGCCCAGACCCCGCTCCTGCCCTGGATCCTGACCCGTCCCTACCCCTGCCAGTGCCCCTGTCCCTGCCCCTGACCCAGATACTGCCTTGGTTACTGTATGTGCCATTGCTGCAGACCCTGTCCCTCCCCTTGCACCTGCCCCTTCCCCTTCCCCAGCTTGTGCTCCTGTTCTGGCCCCTGACCCAAGTCCTGCCCCTTCCCCTGCCCATGCCTGTGTCCCTGTTTTCGCCTCTGACCCAAATCTTGCCCCCACTCATGTCCCTGCCCCTGCCCGTGCCCCTGCAGCTGCCACTTCCCCAGCACCTGCCTGTGCACCTGTTCTTGCCCCTGCTCCGGATCCTGACCCAGCCCCTGGCCTGGATCCTGCCCCTTCCCCTGTCCCGGCTTCTGCCCCTGCACCTGCCCCTTCCCCGACGTGTGCAACTGTTCTTGCCCCTGACCCAGCTCCTGCCCTGGATCCTGCCCCTTCCCCTGCCCCTGCCTGTATTCCTGTTCTTGCCCCTGTCCCGGCTTCTGCCCCTGCAACTGTCCATTGCCCTGCCCCTCCCTGTGCTCCGGTGCTTGCCTCTGACCCAGCTCCTTCCCCTTTCCCTACCCGTTTCCCTGCCCCTGCATGTGCACCCATTCCTGCCCATGACCCGCCTCCTGCCCCTGCACCTGTCCGTTCCTCTACCTGTGTCCCTGTCCGTGCCCCTGCCAGAGCCAATGCCCTTTCCCCTGCCTGGGTCCCTGCTCCTGCCCCTGCCCCTGCCAGAGCCGATGCCCCTTCCCCTGCTTTCCAGGGCCGCGGGCCCTTCCCTTGGCCCTGCCTGTGCTCCTGTACTTGCCCATGACCCAGCTCCTACTGTGCATCCGGCCCCTGTCCCTGCTCTTGCATCTGGCCCTGCCCCTCCTCCTGTTCCTGCAGGGCTCCCAGAACCACAGCCAGAGCCCACATCCTCGTGGGGAGAGCCCCTTGTACAATTCCCCTTATTTCCATCACCCGACCCTGATGCCCCGCCAGATTGTTTCATCCCCTCCCCCTGTGTTCTTTCTCTCTGGTACATATTAACTGTTATATTATCTTTCCTTATCCTCTACGCTGTTTATTATTTATTTTAAATAAAATTAATTGTTTTCTGTTGGACAAGTCTGCCGCATTAATTATATTCCCAATGCTGTGCCACCGCACCCCAGAACATTGCTGCACAATATCTGCTTCCGCAAAGGACACCCTGAACCAGAAGGCCTCCCTGCCCATTTCTCCCCGAGCCCAGCCCCTGGCGACCCCTAAGCTGCTTTCTCTCTCTGTTCCTTTCCTGGGTGTTTCCTGTACGTGGAATCACGCAATAGGGGCTTTTGCGTCTGCCCCCCTATTTTCAAAGGGAACTCGTTTCCTTCTGTATTTATTGGACACAGAATTTCCCTTATTCGATATTGAAATGCCTGGGGGTTACAGATCAGACGTAATCAGAGAGGCCACTTTAGGAATTATGGGCACAATCTTGGGGCCGAGACCCCTGTTCCTGCTGGGACACCTCAGCCTGACCCCAGACAGGACAGGGCTGGTTCCTCCTGTGGCCCACACAGAAACCAGGGAAATGCAGAAAGCTGGAAGACACACCCCAAAGGGCAATGCATTGCTCACAACCCCAGGCCAGAGAAAGGTTTCAGCGGACTCTGGTCCAAACCACGCTCCAAGTCACTGGGTTCCACAGGGAGAGACCACACGCATGCAAGTCCAAGTGGGGACAGGCACGGGGGGAGTCAGAGAAGCGGAGCTACCAGGGAAGGACTCTGGCAAAAAAAAAAACTCTATGGAGGCAGCGCTGGTCACCCTCAGACCGGCAGGTGTCTGGTCTGGGGACCAGCAGCCCTGGGGAGAACGTGAGGAAGCGGAGGTCCCCTGGAGGAAAGGGTGACGGCACCCCTGTCTGGGAGGACAGTGCGCAGCACCCATCCCAGCCTGCAGGTTCACCCATCACCTACTGTGGGCAGCTCAATCCCAGCTTGTGGAGGGAAGACCCGTGTCCATAATCCCCTATTTGCAACAGAATCCATAAAGGGGAGTTTGTGGGTCAACACGTATACAGTGTTTAAGGTACAAGTCTCGAATTCCAACATCCATGGTCTGCTTGTCCACCTTGAGCCTTGTTTGGGAAGCAGGGGTGGGGACGCTCGGGGCTGTGACCTGTGGGAGGGGTGGGGAGGGTGAGCTCTGAATGGAGTGACCGAAGCACACGGGGTGACCTGCCCAGGAGGGACCCTCTCGGTCCCCAGCCCCTCTCCTGACCTCGTGCACGATGGCGAGGGTGTGATGATGAAGGTGCTGGCCCTTGGCTGGCGAGTTCCGTAGCTGGTGTCGGAGCTGCTCAGGCTGCACACCGGGCTCTGATCCCAGAGCTGGCGCGAGAGGTGAAGCTGCAGCTGCCCCAGTCTCGGGAGCTGCGGCTCGCATCGCTGTTGGACCTGCCTCGAGCTCTGGGGCAGGTGCTAGAGCTGAATCCCCCTCCAGAGATGATCTAGATCCGGTTCCGCACTTGGATAAGGCTCTTGAACCCACGAACGGCTTTCCTCCCCTGCCCATTTCATGGATGACAAAACTCTGGGCGGTGACGGGACCGGCTACATGGGGGTAATGGCTACGGGGGGATTCAGCCCAAGGATCCTGCATGACCTTCACCTCGTGCCTCATACAGGTCGGTCCTGAGCTGCCCGACAGGGGCAAGGGCCTGAACCGCTGCTCCCGGCACCTGATCCCACCTGATCAGAGACACTCCCCTGGGTCGTGAAGTCCTCGTTTGACCTCTGCTCCGGCCAGCCCCACGTGAGCAGGGACCGTGCTTCCTCACCGCTGGGTCCCCAACCCCAGAACAGTGCCTGGTAGTGGTATCAGTTCACATTGTAGTGAATCACAGGGATCCCCCAGCAGCCCCTTGATGTGGGGGATGTTGCTTACAGAAGAGAGATCTGGGCCACAGACTTGTGTTCACTCTTTCATCCACTCGTGCAGCATCCCCACCTGTGTCTGTTTGCTGGAATTCAGAGGGGACCCCCAGACACCCTCCCTGCCCTCGGAGCTCCCAGCCCAACCCGTAGGTCAGCATCTCACCTACAGCCCGCAAGGGGGCGATACAGAGCTAGAGCATCTCTAGCACCAGACCTTGCAGGAGGCATGGGGCTGGGCCCGCCCTGGTGGCAGCTAAGATCTAGAACCATCTGACGCACTAGAACCTGCCCCAGTGCTGACTCGAGCCAGCCGTGGAAGCAGCTCGAGAGCCTGAGCCAGTGCCCCCACATACTAGAGCCCGTCCAGCTCCGACCCGATAATACTGGTATTATCAAAATCATTCTGTAGACAGAACCCGAGAGAAATATTATGCTTGTATATACGCCACTCACTACCATACCGAACAACACTAGTAAAAAACAAGAACCACTAATCAATCACCAATTACATAGGATATGATCTGCACTATCTTCACAACTGATAAAGGCTAAAATATGTTTAATTCTAGCTTTGTTAACATAGGTATCCTTCTTGAAATGATCCTAAATATCTTCCTAGCTCTGGGGAAAATCTGAAAGAAGCCCAGAGCTGATATATTTAATGTCATTCAAACCCAAACTACTTATTCCCAACAAAACAATCAATTGTGCGAAGTTGATGGACAAAGCAAAAGGGTAGAAACCCTATATATGTATATCCTTTCAGCTCCCTGATGAGGTACATTCATAAAAAGCAGTCTCAAAGCATGTAACTCCTATCAGGTATCAAATCTGCCTAATTTCTATAAAATTTATTTAGAGCAATCCAATAATTCCCAGTATTTCAACAAATATTGATAATCCCTTATTATCAACAGGTTGAACACTCACAGCAAAATAAAATAGTAAAATAAGAATAAATACCAACACACAATAAGTACAAAAGCTGACCGACCTAGGAGAAAAGGGTGGGGTGACCCACTTCAGCAGGCCACCACTGAGGGCCTCCCCCAGGAGATGACCCTTGAGTCCTAAATGGGAAAGACTGGGCAGATGGACAGCACCGGTACAGGCAGCGGACTGGGCTAAATTAATCCAAGACAGGCTCTGAGCCTACAGTAGGCAGGGGCCCTATCTTTGTGGGTCATGATATCAAGCTTCTTTCCCACCAATATTCTCACCATTTCTACCATTTGGATCACAATCCAGTTTTTACTTTTCCTAAGGTCTAGCCCATACAAAAAGATTTCCTCTTACGATGCAAACTATCCATCAGTGACTTACCACCATGGGTCTGTCTTCATGTGAGTGAGTGACAATGAATGGCACACCGATATTTGTGTTAAATGCTTGTGTGCCTCATCCCCTTGATTCTACAACAATCCAATGTAAAACAGACTGTTATCACCCCCATCTTATAATATGCCAAGAAACAAGGGTTTGGCAAAGAAAAGTTATCTTCCTTTTAAAGCCTATACTCTTAAACACTCTGAGCTGATGGGGACCTAAATATGAGTCAAACACAGTCCCTGACCTCAAACAGCTTACGTTCTAGTGTCCAGGAAAAACAGAATGAACTCAAAAAAATAATTATAGGGTGAAAATAACTGTCATAACTGAAGCAAAAATAAAATGTTACAAAAGTTCAGAGGAAGAAAGACCCCCAAATTCTAGGTGGGAAGAAAAAAGTTTTGGCGAGTGTTTTTCATAATAGTAGCCTCTTAGCTGATAGCTTAGCTTACTAAAAAGGGGAAAGGCATTTGGATCAGAAAACACTGTAAGCAAAACACAGAGATGAAGAGGTATGAAGTACACTCAGCAATAAAGCGGTTCGAGTATTCTGGAGCTTATGGCAGAACAAAACAGTGGTCCAGAGCCCAGGGTCTGTAACCAGTCTCTGGGTTCAAATCCCACCCCATCATGACTGATCTGTAATCTCGTACAAGTGACTTAATCTCCCTGAACTACAGTTAATTCAGCCATAAAATAAGACCACCACCTAACTTATGGGTTTGTTAACACAATTAAATGAAATGTGTGTAAAATATAGTACTTATCACAAACATAGAGCCTACACTGAATTGAGTATCATTAATATTGGATGTTAGGAACAAGAAAAGAGGTGAAGATAATTAAAGTTTCGAGAATAATGGTAATAAAGAGACAAGTTTAGGACAAAAATCAGCTTTGGGAAGGGCACTAAGTAAGTAGTTTGGTTTTCTATAAGCTGAGCTTTCAGCTCCGTTGAGTATTCGGGTATAGCATTTACAATGTGGTGTAGTTTGTTTTCGGTGCCTTTTGCTCCCTAGAGCTACACATTTAGAAGTGTCATGAAAGTGGCAGAGGTGGTAAGGAGAACAGAGCAGAGCAACTTTAGACCAAGGACAGAACTTGGAACATCTGCCTATCTTAGGGGGCTAGGAAATAAAAACGGAAAAGGAGACCAAAAAACAAAAAGAAAAGCTCTGCCAGAGAATCAGGAAAAAATTAAGAATGCAGTGTCATGAAACCTCTTCAAGAGGGAAGTGAATTTCAAGATTTGATAGCATGTTTTGAGTGTGTATACATTTATGTAGCAAGTTAAATAATCCAATTTTATTTTTTTAAAAGACAGGAAAAAATTATTTGTCACTTATTTTTTTAAATCTTTCAAAATTAAGCAAGCATTACTAAAGGAATGTCTACTACAATATTTCCTCAAATTTTTTCTGATTAATCACCTCAATAGGAAAGACAAACATATAACCAAAATAATTTAATAGGTACTAACAAAGGGGAATATGAAAAGTGCAGAGAAAGGAGCTTGATTATCTCAACTTAAAGAAGAGGTGAGGCAAGGTTCAAGAGTAGGCAGTGGGTGCAGCAACATCAGAGCCAGGCCTTGAGGAGGCGGTCAGGCGGCTGCAGCAGGCAGGGGGCACTGATAGGAGAAAGCCCCGGACACGCCTGCTAAGTGAAAGCACGCGGCCCGTTGGGAGCACAGCCCATTAGCAGCGACCGTGCAGTCCGAGCCGCGGGGGCAGGAGCACAGGCTGGAGATCAGCGGACGAGGGAAGAGGCTGTGAGTCATTCAGACCTGAGTCTGTAGGCAGTGAGGATCCATGAAAAGAATGTAAATGGCAAGTTCCTTAAATGCAGCTAAGAATTACTACCAACTGAAAATCAAAAATGAATATATGGCAACTCTCAGATTCAAGTGAAAAGTATAATCAAAATGTAACATGCAGACAACTTCTCAGAGACATAACTGCTCTGTAAATCAAGGAATATATGTGGTAAATTTTAAAACATCACAGAGTTACTACTGATACAACAGACACCTAAAATACCTGTAAGTATTTGTAAATTTTGTCTTAAAATTTGCTAGAAGAATTTCTACCTGAGTGTCTATAGTTAGTATTTTAAAAGCAAAAACAAATTTGTTTCCAGAGATGAAAAAGATTAAAATAAAAGCAACAATAACAAGGAGGTCACAAGCCCACAGAAATACACTAATGTTTCTCATTGCTAATTCACAACCTAAAAGATGTTCAAATGTAAACACATTTAACAAACAAGATGACACACTTACTGTTGGCTTCACCAGCAACTGACCCATCACTGTGAACATGCGGGAAAGGCCAACAGGGGTACACACTGCAGGGGAGGTCACAGAGAGGAGGCTGATAAATGGCTAGTGCAAAATACAGAACAGACTCCAAGACGATCGTTGTAAGAAAAGTCTTGCCTCAAATTTAGATTCTCTCAGTGTTTTATCAGAGGAGCCTTCATCAATAAAGAAGCTAGAGAGGATGACAGGTGAAAGATGAAAGATACCCAAAGACTGAAGAAGGCTTAGCACGTGCAAGACTCTAGCAGTTGAATAATAGTATTTTCACTTAAAAAATTAAAAAAAAAAACTAAAGAACAGATTAAAATTTCAAGTACTGAAGCAGTTGAGAACCAAACAACTATTATCTTAACTCCTTTTAACTACATTTATCTGCTTATAATATCCCTGAGATATGCTGTAATGCCTCAGGTAAAACTGAGTACATTTTAACTAAATTAAACCACAAATTCACCACACAGGGTCTATGTTACCACTCAAAAGTAGAATCTAATGCTTCAGTGAGTGTGGGCCTGTGTGTGTGTCTCTCCACAAGAGAGGCTTTCCTTACAGAACAGCACATGAGTATTATTTCATGGCTTCAGTTTATCAAAATTTATCTTAACATAAAAAAAGTTAAGGGCCAATTTTAAAAACATCTCCAAGCTGTTAAGTAATTTCATCAGGAAACCTTAGTATAATTTTCTAGAACAAAGAACTCCATTTTCCCATCAACATTAAGCCAGAAAAATACTTACAGAGAAGTAACAAACATCCCGTCCGAGATATACAGGAATATAAATAGGGTAGGTAGAACTCCCAGAGATCTGTAAAGAAACACAAATATATTTTAGTAAATCCAAAATATTGTACATTAAGATATAGGTTGACTATAATGTTTGATAAACATCATAATTGTCTATTTGAGTCTACTAAACCATATAATTTCTAAATTGTACAATAAAAAGATCTAAAACAGAAAAGGAAATACCCCTTTTGCAAAACCTGTTTGGAGGGAGAAAAAAAGTCTCCATGGAATTTTAAGAACAGAAACCAACTAAGAAACAAAGAAAAATCTTAAAAGCTGCTTGCTCCTTCTGAATACAGCAAACACAGGAACACTCATTTATTTTCTTAAACCTGTCTAAAGACTTGTTAACTCTGTAAATTAACAACAAGGGCTGACCACACAAAGAATCACTACAATGTTCACGACAGCGAACGTGTAGTCATAGGCCGGTTCAAGGTCCCGGAGAGAAGCCGACTGACCGTACAAAGACTCCATGCTCGCGGCGTCCT
Source organism: Eumetopias jubatus (assembly GCF_037043125.1). Classification (NCBI taxonomy): domain Eukaryota; kingdom Metazoa; phylum Chordata; class Mammalia; order Carnivora; family Otariidae; genus Eumetopias; species Eumetopias jubatus. The sequence goes on from NW_028274953.1 coordinate 84,972, forward strand.
TGTCAACGAGCGCGGAGGCCACCCACACCATCCCCAGGATGAGGAGCGCAAGCAGGACAAGCATGACCAGAGTTTCTAAAATTCGGGCTCGGATTCCCTGAAAAAGATAATGGAGATCTAACTGTATTTCATTTCATCTCATGATTAATTAGGCTTCTATCTGTAAGAAAGCACAAAAATTCTTTGGAAAGGGAAGAAATTTCTATTTATAAGGAAGACAGAAAACACTAGCTTTACAGTGTCATGTTTAGACTACCTTTGTTTTACCAAATTATGTAGAATACCATCAAGCTTTAAAAAACCAAAAAAATTCGTCACGAAAACATTTTTCAGAGCAGTGTTTTAAGGGGCGCCTGGGAGGCTCAGCCTGTCAAGTGCCTGCCTGCCGCTCAGGTCATGGATCCAGCCCCACGCGGGGCTCCCTGCTCAGTGGGGACCTGCTTCTCCCTCTCCCTCCCGCTTATACTCTCTCTTGCTATCTTTGTCACCGCCTCTCTCTCTCCCAGATAAATAAAATCTTAAAGAAAAAACAAGAACGGGTTTTAAAACACAGATTGATGAATTTTTGTCTGTGGCTCTAAGCAAGGGCCTCGAGGACGACCACGGTCCGGGGCCAAGCAGCCATGGGAGCGACGGACCCCGCGAGCACACACAGCCCCCAGTCCCCGGGCGCCAGCCACCTGCACCGCTCCCGCAGCCGCGGGTGCAGCCGCCAGTGTCCCCACCCCCTTCCCCCACGCCCACAGGGCCAGCGCCCCCTCCCCCGCTCCCGCCAGGGCCCCCCTCCCCTCTCCCCCCCGCCCTGCAGCGGCCAGTGCCCCCTCCCCGACTTCTGCCAGCGACCACCTCCGGCTCCCGAAGCCCGTGTCCCCCCTGCTCCCGCCAGCAGCCCAGGGACTCCCTGAGCAAAGCCCGCAGCAGAAACCAAGGCCAGGCGCAGTGCACGGTTATCGATTATGTACTACACTTCTTTCTTCACATCAGATAAAACCGCCATTACTTCATGTGCCTGGAATATAATAAACCATCTTTCTGCACAATTTTGTTTTAAATATAAAACAAATTCTGACCATTCTGACCTCAGGGCCAAACCAGAGGCCAGGCTTCTAAACTTGAAACCTATTGGACAAGCCAAACAAACAAACGAATAAAAACAACTTTCTTATATTCCTGAAAAGTCACCAAATGATTGAATCCATACCTAAATTCAAAGATTCACATTGTTGTTTTATACTATAATGTACATGGAATACAACAAACAAAATTAGAAGTAAATCCATGTCTCTCGATAAAAGAGTTGGAGGGGCCTGCTCTTATAGCCCAGTCTTACACAGGACTGCCCTCGGCCGGTTAAAAGATGTCCCCAGGTGTGGAGTCAGCACACCTTAAGTGTTTCCAGTAGGGAGGTCGGTGGACCAGAGTAAATGACGCTTGTATTTTATTTAACGCATCAGATCTAACAGTAGTTATGACTCAAGTAAGATGAAATATGAACAGTCCCCAAACATACTACTAAAAAACACACTCCAGCTTTCCGAAAGAACTCTCCAAACCCGCACTTCACAACTTTCAAACCACTTAGGATACCAAAACATGACCACCACCCCCCTTTTTTCTTTTTTAAGTAGGCTCCACGCCCAGTGTGGGGCTTGAACTCACAACCCTGAGATGAAGAGTCACAGGCTCTACCAAGTGAGCCAGCCAGGTGGCCCAGACAGCCACCTTTTCATGGTAATTTCTTTTTCCTTCCTTCTCTCTTTCTGAGCAATAGTCTTTTTTTGTAAGCAAGAATCTTCTTATTACACATCAAATATTACGTGGAAAGCTTGTAACAGATAAAAAGAACAGGTGCTTTGATGAGAATGTGTAACACCCTTTCAGCTTGTCTCCTCCTATCTCTGACTGGAGCCCAAATCCTGCCTGTCTCCAACCAGAACTTAGGAATACTAAGGGCTCCCAAAACACCTAACACATGTGTCTTAAGTGTTATGACATATGAGCTAAACACTGCAACCATGTTTGATACAAAACAGTAGTGATCCTTGGAACCATCTGAGACCCACTGTCCCCAAAAAGTGTTTTAATAATATAATTATTAAACAATTGTAATAACGTAATAAGTATATAACCATTACGATGATATTAAGTGTTGGGGAATCAATCTACCATAAGATTTACACACTTCCTCTGTTATTTTGGTAAGAAATATCTGTTGGCAATTAAATGTATTTTTCTTCAAATATGTTATTCTGCTTCGGGAGCTAATGCTCCATGGGCCTCTCTCATTTCTGTGCATCTCAGAGGCAGGGATAGACCTTGTTCTGGACTTTTTTTTTTTAAGATTTATTTATTTTGGAGAGAGAGCATGCATGCATGCAGGGGGGAGGGGGAGAGGGTGAGGGAAAGAGAATCCCAAGCTGACAAACCACTGAAAGTGGAGCCCAACAAGTGGCTCAATCCCATGACCCTGAGATCATGACCTGAGCCGAAATCAAATTGGATGCTTAACCAACTGAGCCACCCAGGAGCCCCTGGACTATCTTATTAAGGATGTCTGGATAGCAAACAGCCTTGGAAAATAGAGACGCTGTCTCTCTGAAGCAGGTCTGTTTCATACAGAGCAAAGCACAGACAAGTTTGCTTGAAGCCCATTTGTGGGTTCCCCTGAGATTCCTCAGCTATGACTTGAGCCCACTGTAGGAACAGCCTCCACCTGAGCCACACTGCCCCCATGAAGCTGGGGGGTGGGGGTGTTGTCCTGGAGAACAGGAAACTCATGGCTTGCCTGTTCTGAGTAATGAAGTCCTTTGTCTCTGATCCAGGAGTCTCATGTCTACAACTACAATGCAGGAATCTAGCAGACTGTCAGCTTGCAAGTACAGTAAAATCTCAGACCCTCCACAATTCTTGCAGCTTTGGGTGACAAGGGTAGGCAGCTAACATGGCTTTCTAGAGAAGAACAAATAAGGGCCCACAAGGTTGGGTTAGGGGCAATGAGAAAACTCCCAAGATCTAGCAGGGAATGCTCTTACCCAAGCAGTAGGCAAGTGGGAGAAGTATGAGTCCCCCAAGGACCTGACGTGCTAATGCCTGTCAGAGGCTGAGCTACAGGTGGAGCTTGGTCATAGCCCCTTCTCCCAGAGAGTAGGGGTGTTATCATGTTCGTGTAACACCAAGCCCTACAAGGCCAACTAAAAAGACTATGATTACAAGGAACTATTTTTCTTGTATACTTTGTCCTTTTCTGTATTTTCCAAATTTCATAGAGTGAATGTGCAAGGCTTTAAGTAATATGAGAACAAATTAATGTTGTTTTTAATTTTTAATTTTTTTCTTAAAAGAACTAACTTCCAAGAGATTGACACTCAGAAAAATAATTTTTAAAATATCCAACTTCAGTTTATGAGACAGTATAGCGAGCTAGTTCAGGACCCCAACTCCAGCAACAGACTGCTTGGGTCCAAAGCCTGGTCCCATCACTGACCAACTGTGTAACACTGTGCAAATTTCTAAACCTCTCTGTGCATCAGTTTATTTCTTCATAAAATAGGTTTATCCCTACCTTATGGGGTCATTATAAGGATCAAATAAGTTAAAATAAGTAACATGCTTAGCATTAGGCTAGGTGTTTAGTAAGCACAGTATAAGGGTTAACTGTAACGGCTCAAATTACTGCCTTTGTTTTTAAATTTTCCAAGGCTTTGTAGTTCACCTATCATTTGTGTTTCTGGATTAAATTTATTTCTCCTAATGCCAGCTTATCAACTTCTTTCCATCTGTCACCTATCATTCACAGACCTGTAAGACAGCACATCCACTAGCCTGACTCCCTCGTCTCTCAGACCCATCCTAAGATCTCAGACTGTGAGACTGCTCCATATTTCTCTGATACCTCCAGTCCTCTAACCTACACTGTGTCTTCATCATTATAACCTCCACTCCCTCAATCCACCCAACTCCTCCAATCAGTCTTGTTTTCACTTGCTTAAACCCTATGTTGAACTGTGTATTTTTTTTTTAAAGATTTTATTTATTTATTTGAGAGAGAGAGAATGAGAGATAGAAAGCACGAGAGGGAAGAGGGTCAGAGGGAGAAGCAGACTCCCCGCTGAGCAGGGAGCCCGATGCGGGACTCGATCCCAGGACTCCAGGATCATGACCTGAGCCGAAGGCAGTCGCTTGACCGACTGAGCCACCCAGGCGCCCTGAACTGTGTATTTTAATGAAAATCCAGTACCAATAATATTCTAATATTCCTGGTCCCTTTGATTTCCACCAGACTACCTTAATTCCACTGGTGGCTCATTCCTTTGAATTCTCAGTCCTGTGAAAGAAATTTACAAAATCTTGAGAAACATGTGCTACTACATTCCAAAGTGGGTGTTTGCTGTTACCTGGCAATACTTATGCTGATCTCTGGCTAACGATTCCCTCAATGATTTTTTAAATGTTTTCCATTCTCCTTGACCCTAAATCTCATCCCCTGCTTTCTAGCAAATTGCAGCTGCCCTTACCTCTTCCTTAGTAGGACATAACTGGGGAGACTGCACATCCCTCAGCTTCCTTCCCCTATCTCTGGTTTCTCTGTCTCCATTCTTTCTTTCATTCTTTATATAAAGGAAAATGCCTCAGATCCCTTTTTTCCATGGCTCAGGCTTAGATGTTCATCCTTTCAACATGCCGGATTAGTGCTTCTCAAACTTCAGCACATGTCAGCATTACCAAGGGGCTTGCCAATCCCTGAGAACCAGCCCAAAGACACTTCAGTGAATTCTGACGAAGCCAGTTCATGTGATGAAGACACCAGATAGACTGCTCTGTTCTTCCCCTGGGTGATCTCGGCTCCTCACGTAACCAACGGCTCTAAAGTTTCCATCTTTAGTCCAAATCTCACCACTGAGACCAAGATCCATACATCTAAACGGCCACCTCCCCTCAAGTATCTCACAAGTACATAAACAATTCTAAAGTCAAACTCATCACTTTATCCCCTAAACAAGCTCCTTCAGTGTTACATACCCCAATTAATGGCACCATTACCCACTGTTTTTTCCAGATGCTGCAAACATCCTTATCATCCCCCTTGCTGCTGCACCCTCTCTCTCTCTCTCTCGCTCTCTCTCTCTCTCTCTCACACACACACACACCTTGGACTCTGATCTATTCAAACACCAAGTCCTTCTGATTCTACTGTGTCATTACAACTAAATCCATCCACTTCTCTTTCTGCCACTACATCCAACTCACCTGGACAACTCCCTACTTTGCTAGCTAGTAGTCCAAAATGCAACTCTTAACTCTTTCTGCCTGACCTGTTGCCTACATTGCAGTGGGAATGCAATCTTTGCAAAACACAACTCTGATCGTGTCACTCTTAGTCAGAACTTGCTAACAGAAGTACAGGCCAGCAACAGGGAAACAGGTGCATTAATGCAACAACACATAAACATCAAATCTCATTAGCATCACTTCTAAGAAAATGAGGTGCTATACACATAGATCCTTAAAGCTGGGTCTTACTCTGTCTTCTGCTGTTTAGATGGTAGACAAAATAATTAAAGACAAAACAAATATAGATGAAACAAATTATTTATGATTTAATAGCATACAAAAGTGCTGTCCAAAAGACCCTTCTGTGATGATGGAAATGTTCTGTGTTATCCAAGAAGATAGCAACTAGCCATACGTGTTTATCAAGCACTTAGAATGTCGTTACTATGAATGAAGAGCTGATTTTTAATTTTATGTAATTTTAGTTCTTTTAAATTTATATAGCCACATATGGCTAATGGTTACCATATTGATCAGAGAAGATTATTAACAGCCTGTTGCTAATAAAATCTGATATAAGTACTCTCTGTACTCTCAAGTACTTTCTGGTTATTTTTTTTAATCCATTTGTTATTCTGTTTTTTTTTAAGATTTTATTTATTTATTTGAGAGAGAGAGAAAGAGACAGCACAAGAGGGAAGAGGGTCAGAGGGACAAGCAGACTCCCTGCTGAGCAGGGAGCCCGATGTGGGACTCGATCCCGGGACTCCAGGATCATGACCTGAGCCGAAGGCAGTTGCTTAACCAACTGAGCCACCCAGGCGCCCCTACCTTCTGGTTATTTTTCTAAATTTAACCTTGATATAAAATTATTTGAAAAACAGCTTGGTTAAAGTAACCTCATTTAACATGCTATTGCTCTACTTAGTATTTTCATTAGCATTTATGTCAAAAAGAGGTAATCTACTTTTAATTCAAAAACTGCTCCCTTCTGTTTATATTAAGAAAAATTACATTCTCTCATTAAGAAAAAGTTTTTAAAATGCAGCCTACATATGACCCATCTAACACTGATACTAAGGTTCAAGACCCACACACTTATTCCCATACACTGACAAACCAAGTCCTTCAATAAATCTCTTTGTGTTAAAAAAAAAATAAATGATATGTGAACAGTTTTTCTAAAAAGAAACAAGCTGTGTAATTCCAAGAAGATGCTTTTTTCTATTACAGATATATGAATAATATCAAGAAGAAATGTCTAAAATGTATACTCACATGCTTAAGCAGTCATATAAAAATCATTTAGCAAAAAAAGACCTCTGTAGTCAAATCATATAAGTGGTTCAAAATTTACTATCAATATTTCTTTTGAAAAGTACTAAATAGGGCGCCTGGGTGGCTCAGTCGTCAAGCGTCTGCCTTCGGCTCAGGTCATGATCCCGGGATGCTGGGATCGAGTCCCGCATCGGGCCCCCTGCTCCGTGGGAAGCCTGCTTCTCCCTCTCCCACTCCCCCTGCTTGTGTTCCCTCTCTCGCTGTGTCTCTCTCTGTCAAATAAATAAATAAAATCTTTTAAAAAAAATAGTAAATAACACAAAAAGAAATCTGCTCATTTTCAGTTATCAATCTAAGCACAAAAGAGTGAATTAGCAATATTACATGTACAGAAAAGGCTGCCACAGAGCAGGTCATCAAAACTGTTGGATAGGATTATGCCTGTTATGAAATACTGATAACTGCTGTAGGAAGAAATAACCGTTATTCTGACTCAGTCCACTAGGAGGCCAGGACAGTTATGTTTTTCTTTTAATTGTATTCTTTTTTTTTTTTTAATTAAACGAGACAAAAATCAGCCCAACTTGAAATCAGTGAAGTGTCACATTTATGAGCTTTAGCAACACCAATAGAAAAATATAAATTTTTTCATTAAATGCGACGTGGCAGCTTTTTTTTATCCTCAACAACTTTAGGACAGAGAGAAGAGGGGTAATGGGGCTGTAAATAACCAGAGACTTCATCTGTTAATTCAGAATTGACTGGCTCCTCCAAGTGCCAAAAATACATAAACTATGGTTACTACCTTTCTTGAGACCATAAAAGTATGACAAAGCCTAAAAAGTACAGGCTTTGTGGCATGGACTATGTGAGATTTTTAAACTTTTGTACGTGATTCTGCCTGCAAAAGTAATGAAAGCATTGAGAGAGCTTTTATCGCTACCACTAATCACCAGCAGGACAGCATATAAGCAAAAAATATGCCTACTGCTCATTTTTCCATTAAGAGTCAGAATGAGGAGCTAGGATCCCCAAGGGGAAGGTTCCTATCAACTCTATTCTCGCATATGCTGAGCTGAAAGATGTGCCAGATGTCAGAATAACTTACTGAAATACCCTGCAAATAACAAAGTGGCAAAACATTGTCAGAGGGGAAAAGGTTTCCATGTTTATCTTAAAAAGTAAGGAAAGTCTCCTAAATATAATAAGATCACAAACTATAAGAACTTGAACTTAAACAGTTGTACTTCTTTCAAGTACTTTTGAATGCTTATCCTCTATCATATATTACTAAGATTTCAAGAACTCCATAATATTTTTATCCCCAGTATAAATACTGGGATAATCCCTCCCAAAAACCATGAACCTAAGTTACTTTAATGAAACTCCACCTCTTTTATTAAAATCATAGTTCAATAAGCACTCAATGTACTAGTTAAAAACAGCATCGAAACTAAGTACTTCTTTCTGCTAACACTTTCTGAAACACTATATTGTTTTTAAGAAAAGCAAGCTACATAATTACACTAGTTTCATATCAATATTATTTTGAAAAATTACAACCATCACAACATAGTAACAGGTTAAATTAAGTAGGCTAATAAAGACGAAATACATGTAAACAGAGATTTCTTTTTACATTTAAATAAGCACTGAATGGGTAAAAGTCTAAAACATTAAAATAGTTATTGCTTTTTGAACTTTTCGTGCTGGTCAATTACACATTTAATTGCTTTGTGCTGAAGATCAATGAAGTGACAATTACAACGTATACACAAAAGCTCTAACAATAAGCTGACATGTTTCTGTGGTGATGAACATTTAAACAAGATTTTGCCTGGACATCTTGACCTCTCAGAAGGTATGTAAACACCATATTATATACTATGGCTCCACCCATCAGGAAAGCCTGGTAAAAATTTCTACAATTATATATAGAACATTTAAAATATGTATCAAGCCACTGTTCATTTAACAAAAAGAGTCTCTTAGTAACACTAAGATACGGTTTGCTCAGCATGCCATCAAGACTGCACCAAACAGGCTCAGTCGTTAGGTGTCTGCCTTCGGCTCAGGTCATGTTCCCAGGGTCCTGGGATCGAGCCCCACATCGGGATCCCTGCTTGTCAAGAAGCCTGCTTCTCCCTCTCCCACTCCTCCTGCTTGTGTTCCCTCTCTCGCTGTTTCTCTCTCTGTCAAATACATAAATAAAATCTTTAAAAAATAATAAATTAATTAAAAAAAAAAAAGACTGCACCAAACATATATGCTGTCATCTGGGGAAGATTGACAGAAACACTAATAAGGAACAGAAAATAAAGGCAGGTCTTAATTATTTTAAACCATGAAAATAGCTACAAACAAGCATCAGTAGAGTGTCACACATTTCCCCCCTTTGCTCCCAAGGTAATCATTAAGAATTTGGACAAAAAAAAGTTTTGGTCCCAGGGCAAAGAAAACAGCTTTACAGAAAGCTTTGTTAAGCTACAGTGAAATATTTTTAATATTAATATTTTCTGCATTTAATCTATTTAAGATGGAAAGATTAAAACTATAAGATGTTCAAGCTATTAAAATTTGACAGAGAGAATATATTTTAGGATAAGTTAAAATAAAAACACTATGATTGCCAGTTTATTTAACTAAGATGTTCACTGTATTCAAATTTATAAGAAACTTCCCATGATGTTAGACAAACAAAAATCCTCAAGATTGCAAGTAAATAAATTAATACAGCAAGTAAATGAAACAAGTAAATAAAAGAACTGAACCATAAAAAGATTGCAAAGAATTTATATTAAAATTTTAAAATGTAATTCTAAATTTGGAAAAAAAGTATTTCTCGGTATACTACATCATATCAAAATAACTTAATGGACAGCCAGTAAAGACCTTTCCTTCTACTTCTTTTCCAATAATCTTTAGTTATCAATTTCACAGAAAAGAGATGGGAAATGACATTTGCCAAGCTCCTACCAGTTGTTTTATATGTGCTCACTGAACCTTCATGATAAATTAGAAGGTAAGTTATATTATAAATGAGAAAGCTCACACCCCAAAAAGTTAAATAATCTGCCTACAGTCACCCTGTTCAAGGTTTGCCTGCACTCACAGTAAACACAGGTCTGTCAGCTTTCAAAGCCTGTGCTTTCCACCTCCTCACACAACAGAAATAAGACACCAAAGACAAACTGACATGGAAATAGGGACGTGGGGGAGAATGCTTAAAACATATTTAAGACAAACCTCTAATTTAGTAAAAGAAATAAAGCAAAATACATAAAAGCTTCTTTTACTAGAACATTAATTTTCAATCCCATAAGAGCAAACTCATGCTGAGGTCAAATCCTCAGTCCCGTAAGACACTTAATACAAAAGAAGTCAATACCTTACTATTGGTTTCACAAAACACCCAAGCATAAACTCCAATAAAGACACAACAAAACAGAGATTAGGGTTTTTATCACATTACTAGAGCAAAATGTACAAAATACTAAAGTGTAGAATATAATAGAAAATACTGCCACATGATTTAGATGTAGCGTCACATCGCTTATATGGCAAACAGTACATTCACACAAAAAGCACTAGGAATTCCAAAATACTACATAAACCTTAGGGCTATCTGCCCTCACGCCATTATCTGAGTTGGGCCCATCTCTCCCTGATTTCCACATTCCCTCCAGCTCTCAATAAAAGCTGCTTTGGGTGGATAGGTGTGCACGCATGTGTATTTTACAGTTTTCCACTGAAAACCAATAAATTGGCATTTTAGTTTTACCTATCAGCTTCAATTTGGGTAATGTGAGCCCATCACCAAGAAATAAACAGCCTTTTGTTCCTTCCTATTTTTAAATAATGACAGGATACTGTTTAGCTCTGTATGTCTATGAAATACTTGTGGATTTACCACCCAACTTAAAGGAACATCATCACAACCACTGCGGCACCCATGTGGCCCTCCCAACTGCACCAAACTTCCATACCAAAGTGGCCAAATGGAACCACTAATTTGAACTGCCATCTTTGTCATTTATTTACTTTTATTTTGGATTGTGGTAACATACACAGAACATAAAGTTTACCATTTTGAACATTTTTAAATGTACAGTTCTAGAGCATTAAATACATTCATTCACATTGTTCTGCCATCACCATCACCATCCATCCCCAGAACTTTTTCACATTCTCCAGCTGAAACTCTGCACCCATTATAACAATGACTCCTCATTCCTTCCTGCTCCTACCCCCAGCCCCTAGCACTTACCATCCTATTTCTGTCTCAATGAATTTGACCATTCTAGGGACCTCATATAAGTGGCATCACAGTATTTACCTTGTTGTGTCAGCCTTACCTCACTCAGCATAATGCTCTCAAGGCTCACCCATGTTGCAGCATGTGTCAGAAGATTTCTTTACTTTTTAAGGTGAAATAATATTCCATTGTAGATGCAAACTACATTTTGTTTATCTATTAATCCATTGGTGGATACTTAGGTTGTTTTCACCTTTTGGCCATTATAAATAATGCTGCCAGGAAAATAAGCATAGAAAGGTCTGTGAAGGAAAGAGAGGAAGATGGCGGTGGAGAAGGAGGACCCTAGGCTCACTGGTTACCAGAGGGCAGGTGGGCGAGAGGACGGGGGAAATAGGTGATGGGGATGAAGGAGTGCACTTGCGATGAGCACCAGGAAGTATATGCAAGTGTTTCACTGTGTTGTACACCTGAAACTAACATTACTCTGTATGTTAACTGGAATTTGAATAAAAACTTTTATAAATAAATAAAGAAATATCTGTGGAGTTCTTGCTTTCAATTCTTTTGTGTGTATACCCAGAAGTGGAATTGCTGGATCATATATAGTAGTTCTATGTTAATTTTTTGAGCAACCACCATGCTGTTTTCCGCAGCATCCACACAATCTTACATGCCCACCAACAGTGTACAAGAGTCCCGTTCTCTCTACATCCTCACCATCACTTGTTATCGTTTTGGGGGTTTTGGCAGTTGTTAGCAGCCATCCTAGTGGGTGTGAAGAAGTACCTCACTGCGGTTTTGATTTACGTTTCCCCAAAGACTAGTGCTGCTGAGGTCTTTCATGTGCTTATTGGTCACACGTATGTTTTCTTTGGAGACATGTCTATTCCAGTCCTCTGTTCCTTTTTTATTTGATAGAACAGGTACCATCACCATGTTCTTCAAAATTGCTTTGGCTATTCTTGGCTCTCTGTTCCTCCATAAGAATTTTACTATCTGCTTATTACATTCTTTAAGATAATTTGCTGGAACTCTTTTTAGAATTGCATAAACTCTAAAAAATAATTTGAGAACTGTTATTTTTACCATATAAAGAAAGTCATAAACACAGAATAACCTATCCATTTGTTTAAGTCTCCTGTAACATCCTTCAATGAGATTTTTTGTTTCCATATATTATTTCCATAAAGATTCTGCATATCATTTGTCTAATTTATTTCAAAATACCTTAAGGCTATCTTGCTACTATAAAAATATTTTTAATTAGATTTTCTTTGTTATTTGATTTTTCTATATTAATTTTCTATTTTAATCTATATTAATTTTTTCTATGTTAATCTTTTTTTTTTTAAAGATTTTATTTATTTATTTGAGAGAGAGAATGAGATAGAGAGAGAGAGAGACCATGAGAGGGGGGAGGGTCCGAGGGAGAAGCAGACTCACTGCTGAGCAGGGAGCCCGATGCGGGACTCGATCCCGGGACTCCAGGATCATGACCTGAGCCGAAGGCAGTCGCTCAACCAACTGAGCCACCCAGGCGCCCTTTCTATGTTAATCTTATATCCAGGTTCCTTGCTAAATTTTTTTTTACTTGAATAATTTATCTTTAGATTCTACGGGATTTTTCAATAGACAATATCATCTAACAAATAAAATAATGACTATTTTATTTGTTCCTTTCAAGTTTTCCTCTTCTTGTCTAAATTGTACTACTAGTAACTCCATTACAGTGTTATTATTAGAAATAAAGGATTTAAGACGGCATCCCAATTTTAAAGTAAATACTATTTACATTTTTACCATTAAGTACAATGTCAGTTACAGACTTAGAGTAGATATCCATTATCAAGTTAAGAAAGTTCACTCAAGTTCTTAGTTTGCTTTTTAATCATGAATGGTTACTGATTTTGCTAAATGTGTTTTGTGTCTCTTTGGAGGTGCTCGCTTGACTTTTTTTTTCCTCATTTACTTTCCTAATATGAATTACAGCCATTGATTTTCTAATGTGAAACCAATCTTACATACCTGAAATAAAATTTTCCTTGATGATGATTTTTTTGCATACATGGCTGAATTCAGCTTAATATTTTCTGATTCACAAGTATTCGCAAATAAGAATGGCCTATAATGATCCTTTCTTATACTGTCCTTGTCTACTTTCAGTATCGAGATTATATTAGTCCCATAAAACTCTGAGTGTTCGTTCCATCTTCAAATCTCTGAACAAATTTGTATGAAACTGAAGTCATCTAGGGGCGCCTGGGTGGCTCAGTCGTTAAGCATCTGCCTTCAGCTCAGGTCATGATCCCAGGGTCCTGGGATCGAGCACCACATCGGGCTCCCTGCTCAGCGGGAAGCCTGCTTCTCCCTCTCCCACTCCCCCTGCTTGTGTTCCCTCTCTCGCTGTCTCTCTCTCTGTCAAAAAATAAATTTAAAAATCTTAAAAAAAAAAAAAGAAAGAAACTGAAGTCACCTATTCTTTGAAGTCTGGTCAAAATATCTTGCAAACTGTCTGGACTTGATTTTTTTTTAAATCTAATGACTATAGAACTTTCATTTCTGGCAATATTGAGAATAAGATATCCTTAATTCCCTCCGCCAAAAAATGTCTAAAATGCTAGATCAAATATTTTTAAATCTCCCTGAAATCTTCTCTTTGTCTATTTATTCTGAGCAATACATTGAGTTCGGTACCTCTCACAGTGTTGGCTTTTCCCAATGTCAGGTCATCTTCTGAGTCCCTACTCATCCTTATATTTAAGAGTTTTTGTCCCTCCCAGTTCTCTTTATCACCTCCTGACTCTGGTGACGGTAGAACTAGTAAGTGAATCTAGAAAATAGATCTAGATAGGCAGGATCTGATTCTGAGTGACGTGTCTTGGTAGCTTGTATCCTGGTGGACACTTTTAAGTATTTACCAGACGCTCTACCACCAGAACCCCCATTTTCTATGTCGTCTACAGTATTACTGCTGCTTGCTAACTGCAGCTCCCCTCTGAGTACCCTGATCCTTTCTGTTCCTCACATCCTTTACCAGCAGAGCCAGATGGTTTTAATTTTTGTTAAGACCAGGTCAAACAAAAATGTGAAAAACAGGGCGCCTGGGTGGCTCAGTTGGTTAAGCAACTGCCTTCAGCTCAGGTCATGATCCTGGAGTCCCGGGATCGAGTCCCACATCAGGCTCCCTGCTCTGCGGGGAGTCTGCTTCTCCCTCTGACCCTCTTCCCTCTCGTGCTCTCTATCTCTCATTCTCTCTCTCTCAAATAAATAATAAAATAAAATCTTTTAAAAAAAATGTGAAAAACACAGATATACTTAGGTAACTGGAAATGCTAAAATCAATTTGCTAATAGATGCAAAACTGGATAGTATCCTATGGGACAACATAATAAAATGTTTGGCGTTATCTTTTGTATAGAAAAGGAATCAATTCTATCAGACAGAATCATTTTCATTGCTCTTACTTTCCTACAAGTTAACTCTAATCCTAAAGAGATGTAAAATAGTCAAGTCAATAGAAAGTCAGCCAAAGATACACACCCCTACAAAATCGGATGACCACCACGGTCTACTACACAATGCCTAGGACTCCACTGACAGAACACCCGGGATCTCCTCTGCCCATTTCCAAGTCTTGGACAACTCTTCCTGGCACCAGAAAATTTATGTATGCAAAATAAATTATTAAAATAAAAAGGATATAAACTATATGTACACACTAATTATAATTACACAATACTCCAAACACAAATATTGACAGGTAATCTGAATGATATAAAGTATAATGACAGATTAATTGGCTTTCTATGAAATTGTCTAAAATTAAAATATTAATGAAAAAGCAACAGAAGTCAAGATACATAGGACAATCAAACAAAATCATCAGCCTCATAAGTATGCTTCATGCAAGCCCAATATGACATAGGAAAAGTAAACATTAAGGATCCTACAATACAGATGCATTCAGGAAGGATTTGTACATTTGTAGAAACCATCTTGGAATCTTGAGGATTTCTGAACATTAGATTGAAAAAGATCTTCTTTGAACAGTAAGGCCATGAGAAGCCAAAACAGTTTACAAAGCTAAAGGGGAGAGGCCAAAAGAAAAGACTGGACCCCCATATTTGCTGACAAAATCAGAGACAATTCAAACAGAGACCACAAAATCTCCCAATCTGGAAAAAGACCCAAGAATGTCCCCAAATTAACAATTAGCAAATTAACACTGTATTCCAGATAAAGGGCCAGTAAAGTTAACAGGTAGAGAGAAAAGAGGAATCAGGGAGATTGGTTCAAGATGATGGATTATCATAGAAGACAGGAAAAATATATAATAATCAATCAATCAATTAATCCGCACCATCCCTAGCAGCTGTAATAATACCAAGCATACAATAAATAGCCAACAGGAATTAACTGAATGAACTATGCTAGAAGACAAGACTGCCATCAGTAGACTAATAATGTTAAGAAATCCCTAAATGAGAGAAAGTAGATGGGATCAAATCTATAGACAAATTATAGTCTTAAAAAAAAGGGGGAAATAAGAAAAGAGCAGTGATTCTAAGAGCTATAAGCTTCTAGTCAAAAAATCCAAAAATTATAGATAAATATAGAAAAGATCAGAACACAATAAAATATTTAAAATAATAGATAAGAGTAATATTCTTATATAAATTGCCTTAGAATTGAATAATACAGAGAAAAATAATTTAGATTCATTCTTTTTAATCACCTCACAAAATTAACTACATAGATTAAAATACTAGATCTTTGTAAAAACTCACAGAAAAGGGTAGCTAAAATAAAAGAGACTACGTTATTCATTCTTGACTTTGAGGGATGATAACACTTAACAAACTAAACCAATATCAAATTACTAAGAAAGAGTATAAGTTTAAAGTGTACAAAAGCTAGGATAAAATGAAACCAGGTTTTATTTAGGCCTGCTTATGTAACATTTATTGTCAGGCCTGAGTTTTCTCACACAATTAATTTAAAGGCAATTAAACAACACATGTCATAGTTAAATAGGACCAGGTCAAAAACATATATGGATTATGAATTTTGAATTATAGTAAATGAACTTTCTAAAACCAACTTTAATTACATATTTATATAAACCATTTTTAACTAAATTTTACTTAAAAGTATTACACATGAGGTTAAAATGACAAAATGATGCATAATGCTTTGAAACAACTTTTATGCTAATTTCTTGTCTTGGGATTTCCCAGCAGTTGTTAAATACTGAACCCCAACTCCTAGGAGGTAAAGGCCTGTGCAGTAACTCTCTACCCAGAACTAAGGCTGACAGTACAGTCTTCCCCTATTAGTGGGCAAAGGGTGTGAGTGTGTGTGTATGTGTCTGTGTGTCTGTGTTAAACAAGGAGGCCCTTTTGCTGAAGGTTTTCAGAGGGGCCTCAGTTCCATCTCCTTGCCTCTATGCGCCTATGATCCTCTGTCACCATATAACCACCTCGCTGTCCTGACCAACGCAGCCAGGGCATCACCTACTCACTATTCATGTTTTTGGTGCCTTTTCAGTTTTGTCTTTGGAGATCTTCTTGCTTTCCTGGAACTTATCTATGCATTTAACCATACAGGGATTTGGTTATACAATTAAATTTTTGACTTGGTTCTATTTAACAATGATAGATGCTATTTAACTTCCTTTAAACTAACTATGTAAGAAAACTCATGAGTTGGGGCGCCTGGGTGGCTCAGTCGTTAAGCATCTGCCTTCGGCTCAGGTCATGATCGCAGGGTTCTGGGATCGAGCCCCGCATCGGGCTCCCTGCTCAGCGGAAAGCCGGCTTCTCCCTCTCCCACTCCCCCTGTTTGTGTTCCCTCTCTCACTGTGTCTCTCTGTCAAACAAATAAGTAAAATCTTTAAAAAAAAATTCATGAGTTGGCATCAAACATCATATAAGCAGACCTAAACAAAGCCTTATGTATAAAATATATAGACTAAATTTTCTCTATGTATTACATCTTACAGTATTTTTTTAAACTCTAACGTCTCAAACTTTTAAAAAACTATTTCTTATAACCTTCATATTTTATTTCTACATATTGAAGTAAGAGAAGATTTCAAGCAGTTATTTGCAAATGTTCCTCAATAAATAACACTCCAGGCCCAAGTTGTCTATTTTTAATACATAAAAAGCCAAATTAGATAAAATTATTATTCAATTTTCTCTGGTTAGCATTAATTTTGAAGCTCCAGGGCCATCTTAATGTGCAGTACAGAATTTTTAATGAGGCAAATACCTTCACCACAACCCGGTGAGGATTTACTGGGTGGGTCTGCAGAATCATGATTTGTCTCATTATTAGTTGCATGTTCTCTATCCACATTGCACTTAAACCTCAGTGCCCCTTAGATTCATGGTATTTAAACAATCATTCATTGTAGCACTAAATGACTAAGAATTTTTAAAAAAGAAAACACACAATGCTCAAAACCACTACTGTGGCTTGTGGGGTTCACCTGAGTGATCAATCAGTGGAGTACTGCAACCATGAGCATGCTCCCTGAATCTCCACTAAAACCTGGCAATCTCACCAAATACACATTCACAAGCTCTCAAGATATTTTCTTTTAAGGAAAAAGTATATATTTATTGATTTTTTAAAAATAGAAATAGTATGAGATCTCTTTTTAGAATTGCACTGCAGTAACCCTTCTCTAATCTTTAGAAGGTTTGAGAATTATTTGATTAGTAAATACTAACACAGGGAAAACACACTCTTCGGAGTCTATTACGAGCTTTGCCATGGACCATGTCCTGGAAGTTTCCCAAGAAACCTGGGCTTCAAGACATTATCTATAAGAAATGTGCACTATAACTTGCCTTGGTTACTTCTCAGATATTTAACAAATCAAATGAAATATATGAAAGCAGTTTAAAAACAATAAAATACAAAGCAAGCATGAACCTTCAATAATACCTGGCTGCAGGGAAAAAAGAGGCTAGTGCCTATTCTATGTGAGAATCAGATTTGGCATAGAAGACATTAGGTTAACAATATTAACACTATTTTCAAAGTTTAACTTTTCATCAATTTCTATCACAAGTAAACACTAGCACCTGTCTTCCTGCCTCTCAGGCACTCCAACCCAGGAGGCATGCTAGTCCTCCACTGACAGGCCAGGCAGAGAAGGAAACTGGGAATGGAGCACTGTGGACAGAGGAAAGCTCCACTGCTGAACACGTGGCCCTTGAAGGGCATGGCCAGGAGAAGGAAGACCTCACACCCTGGCAGGTGGTCAACATCCTGCCAGGCAGGCTACAGTCAGGCTGAGCTCTAGCACAACAAGAGAGCTAGAACTACCAGTCTCACCCAACAGGCAAACACGGTGGTGACTGTGGGGCTCATTCCTAACAGCCAGCTAAAGGACCAGGATGGGGTGGGGGAGATACGGTTTTGTAAACCAAGCCAAGGATGGTAAAGATCCTGTAAAGACTCACTTCATTAGTGAAGAGCCTCATTATAATTTAACCTGGAGGTTCTGGACTAAAAGCCTAAGCTGTACTAAAACAATGCAAACTCTCATGTCTTCATTTGTGTTGAGGTTCTAAAATGATTCTAAAAATAACACACCCTGAAAGATAACCATGCAGGAACCCATAACCAGCCCCCTCCAGAAAGGGGAGCATTGATGCATTTTTAGATCCTTCCTCTGACAAACCAATGGAACCTAAGACCTACTCAGCTTTTATGCTTTATTTTTCCTGTACAAAAGCTTTGTCTGCAGTAGGCTAAGTATATATATTTGGGAATACCGTGGTAAATAAGAGAAAAAGACACACCTACAAACAATCACAACAGAATTACAATCCCTAACTGCAGGGGGAGGAAGCAGGTCACCACAAAGGAGGCCCACCAGAAAGACTTAAGGAGCACCAGGAGGTAGCACTAAAAGACAGATTCCACTGGGAAGTGAGTAGAGGGCTTCCTGGCAGAACAGCACATGAAGACGGGAGGCCATGAAAGCACCTGGAAAGTCCTGGGCAAGGTGAGGAGCTCAGGGGGATACAGCTTGGGGAACAGGGGAGCCTCCTGAAAAATGTGGCCGAAATGACAGATGGAAGCCAAATTTCCAGAGTTGTAGATATAATGTTACAGATTTTAGACTTCATTTTGTTGGCAGTTAAAAACTATCAAAAGATTTTATGGAGGTTAGTTACACAATATCATTAAGAAAACAATGCTGGAAGGCAGTGTGGAGAGTACACTGTATAGGAAGGAAACTGGAAGCAGAAAAAACAGTAGGACAGTGGTTTAAATAAATCCAAGCAAAAAATGATGAAGCCTGAACTAAGGTAACAGCAAAAAGAAAAGAGGAACATTCAGAACACTTATTCAGAAGTTATTCATAGTAGTGAATCCAGTACTTTTAAGCTATCTAATGCACTAAGTTCTTACTACAAGGTAAGGTACTTTATTACATCTCTTCTAAAAAAAATAAATCAGAAGTATAATTTAATTCTGGGCATTTAAGAAGGAAACAAAAGTCATCATGAGATCAGACAAATCTTTATGATAACTCAAAAAAGCTTTAAAAAATTTTAAGCCCTTCCCACACCTGTTTAAAAAACAAATCCCACACTTATAATAAAAATTAATACTCATTAATTAATGTGTAAAGAGAAACATTAAATATCAAGTAATCCCAACTAAAATATGAAAGTATACAAGTATTTAAATCTAGCATTCTGAACAACTTCAAATTTCTTCTTTGTGTTCTAAAAAAAAGATAACAGGAAATGTTTTCTAAGAACTGGTCATTTCAGTACTTAATTCTAACTTTTTCTTCTGTTGATATACCCTTATTTTTTCAGTTTTTGCCTGCTAATCTTATTTTTAATAACTAAAAGAACATACATTCATATATATACTTCTGACAATTCAGTGCTTTAAAATTCAATCATTCTAGAACAGTAAGAACTTGTCTTTTTTAGATAAGAACTTCCTTTGCTTACCAGATGTGCAAACCAGTAAATTTGTAAGTAATGAAACTGCTAATAACTTCAGTTTTTAAAAAAAGTAGGTATATCACAACCTAAAATATTCCCTAATGTCAAAACTATCAGGGGCGCCTAGGTGGCTCAGTCGTTAAGCGTCTGCCTTCGGCTCAGATCACGATCCCAGGGTCCTGGGATCGAGCCCCGCATCGGGCTCCCTGCTCACTGGGAAGCCTGCTTCTTCCTCTCCCTCTCCCACTCCCCCTGCTTGTGTTCCTGCTCTCGCTGTCTCTCTCTCTCTGTCAAATAAATAAAATCTTTAAAAAAAAAAAACTATCAAACAATCCAATCGCCTTTGATTTATCTGCTTATGCAACATTTATTTCCCATACAAATGGGCCAAATAAATGGGTTGGTAAAGTAATATACCAAGTTTCAACTATACACTGGCAAACATTTCATACAGATCAGAAGATTAACACTGTACCATGCTGAATAAATTATTTTATAGACAAATAAATATGTTTAAATGCCAAACAGATTTTAACAGCCCAAACTCCAGCCGTCCTGTGGACCTGTGGGCATGTGCCATAACGTGCCATAACCAGGTAAGCAGCTCTCTAGTCAGCATGAAATTAGACATTAATTTTACTTTCAAATAAAGTTTATTCCAGCCAAGGGTAGATAGTTTTCAAGTCCCCTCCCAAGAAAAGTTTTGGAAAAGAGACTCTAATCGACAATGATTATTTCCATAAAATTGTTTCATGAATGTTGGAAGTAGCAGGGCCAATTTAATTACGAGTATAATTACTTTAAAATCTGAACCTATTTTTTATTTCCTCCATACTAAAACTCTTCATTTAACAAAGAGCCCAAAATTGTGAGACTTTTAGTTAATAATTTATTCATCATATAAAATAAAGTTTGAAGTCTAGTTACCTATTAAACATAATACCTATTTTTTTACAACTTATACTGTTACAAGATAAGGCAGTTCCTATTTCAAAAAGTAAATAAATAAAGCTATGTTGACACCACAATATCTTATATGTAGCTTTGCTATCATATGTAAAAAATAATCCTACACAAATCTTCCTGATGTTTCATATCAACTTCCACACAGCCAATACATTTAAGCACTTACTAAGAGTGGCTGCTCCTACTGCATCTCATATGGTAGGTGAGACAAACAAGACCCTCAGCAACTCCACACCGAGATAAGTACTGCCAGCCCATTTTACAGATGCAGACACTAAGAAACATGCCTGAAGTCCCACGTCAGTAAGGAGAAGAGTCAGGATTTAAGTCAGTCTAAATGCCAAAGCTCACAATTTGTCCACTATACTATTATGCAAATAAAGAGAAAATTTAGCCTTAGAGTAGAAATCTCTCATTTTCGGATAGGACAGAAAGATGAAAGTGCTATATATTGGTCCAATTCAACACTCATACCATCTCAAAGTATATGGGTATACCAGTGATAACTTTTAGAAACACAGCTGCTATTTAACAGTAACAGTTACTGTTACTGAAATTATAATTTAGTTCCCTCCAATATGCCATTATACTAAGAACAGTGACAAAATTAAGATCATTTCATGAAGTAAATGATTTTTAGTTCAAAATCTTTATAAACTCAAATAATTTTAAATGAAACAAATGTATTCTTTTCCTCAAAGTAGTACTTTTATACATCTTTCTCTGAGATCCCATATGCCAAGCTTCAATAAATCATTATAACCACGCCTTTTACAGTAGATTAACAATTCCAAAAAGAACCCTGAGCATAACAACACTACCAGAATCAAACGTTTTAAAAATAATCATTTTTATCCATGTTGTTTCTATGGAAAACAGGGAGTGCTCCCAAGTGGGGGAGGGCAGAGGAATTCTATTAATAAATTACTGAATGATTTTTTTTTTCTTGAAGGTGTTGGGAAAATCAAATTAACACATAACAACAGTTAGTGAGATATGACTCCATTTTCTGTAATAAACACCAAGATCAAAACGCACCCAAGGTAAATTTCCTTGCAAGTTCCCCAGCAGGAGTTTTCCTTTTTGTATGCGATTTCCTCTCACCCACAAAAACCAGGCCAAATACGCGCATGTGCCGCTAACACTAAGCAGCACTTCCTTATTCACTCATGTCCAACAATTTATGGATGATCAGTGGCAAAAACGAGCAAAAATAATGAAAGAATGCCATGAAAGCTCCCTGAGACCAAGCTGGACTTCCCACTCATTTCTGTGTCTCTTTCAGATGGAGGCCTGATACAAATTAGCCACTGGGGGGAAAAGTCATCTGGTCATAAAATACAGTACAAGGTCACTTTTATGTAAGTTTGCCAAAAGGGACATAAACCAGGACAATTTCACACTGTGACACAGGATAGAAACATATTCAAACAATCTCTGTTCCTCCTCCATTGTGCTGTCACAGTGCTCAGCTTTATAGGCCTTCCCGGCACCGGCACCGGGCTCTTTGCTTCCACCTGGTCAGTCTAATTAATTAAGAAAGGAAGTTACCTCAAATTCTGTGCTTTTTGCTTTTATTATCAAGCACTTCGTTTGAAGTTATAGGAGTTAACCTCTTAATGCTACAGACCGTGTGCTATGTTCTGGACATTTGGGGATGTCTGCATATAGCTGGATAATTGGTCAGGATGTTGCTGTCGCTTATGTTAAATTTTATGCCAAGGCTTCAAATCAAAGATAGGCACTAAGGTGAGGCACAATATAAAGTTACTCCCAGAAACATCTTTGGTTTGCGAATTAATCTGTCACTGATTATATTTTTTTCACTTTCATTAAATTGTTGAATTTTTACTTCGTAACATCTGAACTCAAAGTAAGATGTTAAAATATAATATGAAATAAATATATTCCTAACCCTTATTTCAACCCTGGCCGGAGGTTAGAGCCTCAGAGTTCACGATGCAATCAGCAAACATCTTCTGACATCATCCCACATAATCCAGAGGCCTCCCCGAGGCAGAATGGGAAGAGAAAACCACACAGCTGATCTGAGGTGTGACAGGAACAGCAGTGCTGTCGGCCCCAATACCCTTGTACTCTGGTATATGACTGAGTGACCAAGACAAAAACTGCAGAGAAAGGATCTCCACCACAACACACAACACTCAGCAGATGCAACCGTTTTTATCAGAACTGAAACAAACATTAAGATGCAAGCATGGGATCAGGTTCAAACACACATGAACAAATATAATGCTTGACACAATACATAAAGGTGACTAATAATATAAATTTGATAAACATTTAGGTGCTAATAATAAGTTAGAGTTCTAAGATAAAAGTTACCTTCTTACTAAAAAAATGTTTTGCTTTATCCAAACCATTTACATTCTCCTACCCTTGAGAATATAAAGAATGGGAATAGTGAGGAGATGGTCCTAATAAAATAGAAACATGCACCATGGTAAGGAGAGAGAAGAAAGGCTCATTTAAGGCCCTTAAAAGGGTATGGTCAACCCCCCAGGCCTAAAATGTCCTGTTTGATTTAACATAGTGGTTTAATTAAAAACTAAGTAGAGAATTCTGTTTAATTTGATTTTCAATTCAAGCTCTGCATCCGCCCGTGGCTAGTGGCCAATTTCCGCGTCTCGGCACAATATGCAAGGGGCTGTTTTAAAATCGATTGCCCGGGGGAATCAATGGGAGTATGGTGGAGCCATATGCCATTTAGGGACTCCACCAGACTTAGACATAGTAAAACAGCACCAGGAGGGTGGCCAAAGGAATAAAAAAGAAATTTAACTTAACCATATTTCAAGTTTGTCATTACTCAAATCATTGTGCGGAATCTACCAATTAGAAGTGTTTTCTAAGCCCTCTTCAATATCTTCAGACTAGATGTGTCTAATGCCAATGAGCAAAAAGCTTTAAAGGATATACACAAAGGAATATCCTTGCTAGCCAGCTGTGTTAAAAGTCAATGTCTGTGATACATTCGCTTCAGTGAGGCAGCAGTACAAGTCTGGGATACAGTCTACAACACCGTGTAAAGAACTACAGATCTTAACAAACACGATGTAAAACCTGCACAAGTCAACTCCTAGGATCGTGTATTAGAGAAAGGCCTAACAATGAAAGGCTCAAACATAGTTTACACATTTAAGACTTAACCATGCAATGCTAATAAGCCCTGCAACTTTCACGTAATTGATTTTAAAACTGAAAAATACGAATATTTAAAATAATATGTCACAATTACCTCAATTTTAAAGCTTTCCAAACAATTCTAATAGGGTCTAGAAATGCACCTTATCTTCAAGCAGGTTTCATTTTGCTTCAGTCCATGTCATTTCAAAATGGGAAAAATAATTTGTAACCTTAAAATTGCCCAAGATAATATGTGAATAATTAAGAACGGACTGTACTGTACTCCGTTGCTTTCTGATGGCCCCATAGAACACTTACTGGTGAAATGCATTAAGCTCTAGAATGACAGCACTAATAGCTACCATACCCTGGGCTGTGTGTTCTACATGAATAATCTCCTCTCATTTAATCCTTAAATAATACAGTAAGGTAACAATCATTACTATACTCATTTTACAGAAAGAGAACATGAGGTCCAGATGAAAAAACCAGCCCAGGCTGTGAGACTCAAAGGGCAGATTTCCTCACCTTAGCACCCTCACCCTCCATCTCTCTGCCACAGGCCCCTCAGTGCAAAAAGAGCAGAATCATTCTGCCTCTTCTGCCTCCAGGCTACAGCCCCATTTTCCCTTCCCTCCTCTAAGAGTTTTAAAGACCAAGTTCTTTCATTTGGTTCCTACAACGCCCAATCATTGTCCAGAGATGCAAGTTGGACAAATGGTAACCACCCATCCTGAGCTCTGTCTCCTTGCCCTCCTTTAGATCCTTCGCTGAGTTGGGGAATCACCTGGACTGGTCATGTCGACTGTACCCTACAGTCATCCAACACATCAGTCCCCTCTGAGATCACGAAATGGGGCTGGTGATGTTGAGGGATTCTGAGGAGACTAACAAAGATGTGCTTAGAAAAGAATAGTCTTTTAAGTGCGTATAGAGAGACTAGACGTAAAAAACTTAGAGGAAAGAATGCTCTACAGTGGTAGGTATGAAATATCTTCAAGTACCTTCTTGTGTCCTTCCTCAAGCTGCTTCTCCCCTTGGACCTTAGTCTACAAGGGGGAACAAGAGAACAGTGACGTGTCACTGGGGTTTTTGTCAGTTTTTTTTTTTATTCTAGAGATGGTAATTCTACTCCAATAAATGTAGCCAAGTCCCTCTTCTAGTTGGTTAGTTCACAACAAGGGAGGAAGACAATTTGGAGACAAGAGGTCTGTCCACATTACACACTGTTTTTTAAAATAACCTATTTAACTAAAAACTAGAATTTTATAAAGAGTATAAATTAGGTAGAGAAGCGTATACTACCAAATATGAAATTACACTTAACACTGAGCTTTACCAATTGTTTTTGTACTTGGCAAGATTACACACAAGGCAGAGATAGGACAAAAGAACAATCTGCATATTTAACGCAAACATCAGCACAACAATGTTGGGGACCTATGCTGCAACGCTGTTTAGCAGGACAAGGTGCGTGACCGATTCAGTATGGTGGTGTCTCCACATGTACTCCTTCCCTTAGTGACATATGTTTAAACTCTGACATGTGCATTTATCTCCATACTCAAATAAAACAGTAGATGCAAAAATCTTTTTCAAAATTCTGTTGCCAACTCCATTATCTATAGATAATGGAGCACAAAATCCAAACTAACTGGCAGAGGATTCAAGGCCTCCAGGATGTGACCCCAACAAGATTCCACGCACCCTGATCTCTCACCAATTCTCCGTTCTGTAGCTAAGGGTCAGCCATTCCCGCAATCCAGTCAGAACCCGTGCCTTCCCCCAATTCCCTAGGCAAATCAAGCTCTTCGCTCCGCAGTGCCCCCCACCGCAGCGGTATGAAAGTCCATCACACTCCGTCCTGGCAGACTGCACCTCTTCTTTCTCCTTCCGCCTACCCCTGGGAGGCAGAAGCCCTGACTTCATTTCTGTCCCCAGCAAGGTCCTACAGTAGCAAATTAATTACTTTCTAGTAGGTGCTTAGTAAAACTCTGTTGAATGAATGAATATCCATCAAAAGCTTTGGCTCTAAAATTATACAGAAATCGCTTTCTCAAGTGTCTCCTATGCTCTCACTTCTTCTTGATGTTCTTTCCAGCCCTCTTTAACACAGTATTTTACATTCCATTCTTCTAGAAACTCTGTCTTCTGGCTCCCAGAAAACCACACCTCTCTTGCTCCCCTGCCTTCTGGCAGGATCTGCTCAGCAGTCCCCTCCGCTTCCTCCCCCCGCAGCAGGCCGTGTAGCCCTCTTCTCTGCTCCAGCCTCACTTGTCCTCGGCCACCTCATCCCCTTGGGCGGCCCCAGTACACTCCACAGTGTTGACGTGTGAAGATCACAACCACTTTGGGGTGGTTAAAAGTGACCCTAGGTTTTAGTACCAGTTCTGGAATTGTACATACAAGGCCCTTAGACAATTTAATAATATTTAATATATTTGGACCTCAGTTTTCTCCTTACAAAAGGAAGGTTTGTATTAAATCCCATTCAGCAAAACTCCTATAATTTCTTCAAGAAGTCATAAACACTCAAAGAGCTTTTTAAACTGAAACTACACAATTCTTTCACATTATACAGATGACTTAAATAATTCAAATACATCATGATAAAAAACAATTCCAATATACCAAAGCCAGTTTTCTCAATGTCAGGGTTGACTACCAAATACAACCATCCATTCTGATCTCAGTACATTTACTATATATGAAATCAACGCTGAGTTTTTCAGCTTCAAACTATTCAAGTATGGAATAATATCTAGAAAGCAAAAAGGTGCATCCACTAAAACAATACTTTATCACCTCTGTGACTCTTTCCCAGCATCCTTCAACACACAGACCTAAAAAGTGCTGCACTTAAGGTTTAAAATCAGAAGACTTATCAAAATGTGAAACTAAACAATTTCATTCCTAAGTACCTACAAAAAGTTATATGAAATAAAAAGTCATATAAATTCACAGTTTATGGCTTCCCTTGCCAAATTTATGGAACTGGCATTATAGTATTATTCAACAATAACATACATAGGCATACTTTCACTTCATGTATCACAATATGAATAGAACTAACAACTAAAAAGGTGTAATGTGTCTATAAATAAACTGTAACCTAGAACTCATTTTTGCCAAAAAGTATTAACTACTTAAATCTTTGCATTATATTCCAAATGTTTATAGCAAACACCTCCACAAGCTATAAACAGAAACATTGTTCATTTCACTTTAAAATGTTATATTCAAAGACAGATGAAGTTATTACCACTGATACAGTCTGGACTGATTGTTTAAGATGCCCTTGCAAAGTCTCCTGTTTTGCTCACTTCTAACCTCCCACATTCACTAAGATCAGTAACTCACAGTATCTTGAGAATTTGACTATCTCCAGGGCATGTTTGATTTTATAAAATGCTACTCTTCTGAAAATACTAGATATAAAATAACTTTTACATCAAGATATGTTTTACTATTTTGAGAATTTCATGTCATGCTTTAAACTAAATGCGAGAGAGCCTAGGAAAGGAAGAATGGCTATTTTATCAGCTTTATTCTCTACAAACATTCCACCAAGTAAACATTCAAAGGCCAAAAGATGACTTCCTCCCTGTGGGCACACAAAATCATTCAATATGCACTATTATTAATAGTATTGTCAACATGATTAATATTAATAAGATGTTATTATTACTAATTAAACTTTTGTATTTCAAATGGTGGCTCAAGCCTGCTTTTACTAGTTCAACATGAATGACGTATACTTCTTAATTTGACAAGTTTAATTCCAAAATATGATTCCCTTACCTTTTTCAGGCCAGCAAAACCTTCTGATTCCAGAAAGAAAAAGGCAAAGGGCATCAACACAAATAAACAAAGGTTGGAAAAGAGAGAAGCAAGATTCCACAAGCCTATAAGGAGATAGCAGAAAAAACAATAAAGATTAGAGACAGGCCTTGTAAAAAAAATTACTATGCTAAATTATGGTATTAGTCGAAGATCTATACTTTTTACTAATAAAAATAAACATAAACTTGAGGACAGTGGACTAACGAATCACCTAAACTTAGAAATGAGAAAATAATTACACATCCAAATTTCTGTAACTTTGTAACTTGTAACCTATTAGGAAAAGCCAATATAGAAACTAGAAATATTTTTCCTCATGTCCTAAAACAAATTCACTAAAGATATGACAAATGCAGAGATCCAAAGACACAGTCTCTTTAGACATACTGGCAACTGAATATTTAAATTAGATCCACTAGCATTTACTGAGCACTTAATAAATGCCAGATACTCTACTAGACATTGTACATGCATAATATCATTTAACTTAAGCCTAGTAAAAACACTAAGGGTAATAATTAGCATCTATTGAGCCCTTCTGTGCCAAGCACTATTCTGAGTGATTTACCAATATTATACAAACTCACATACTCTTCATAGGAATCCCCCAACAAGACAGAGGAACAGGCTGGTTATATAACTTAGCCAAGGTTGCAGAGCCAGTGGCAGAACTAACTCCTGGGATTTTTAAAAACCACTATATCATAGAAGTTTAAGTAAGCAATTCTAAGTGGGAAGGAAAATGTAAGAGAGGCAGGCAAATTCATATTACCTTTTCCCTTTTTGACACATTCTGTACTCTTGTAAAACCACAATAAAAAGGTACTAAGATGACAATAAAAATAGATTTAGAAAAAGAAGACTAAGTCTGTCTTTGGGATTATGTTTGGCCAAACATCTTATACCTTTTATAGGTATAACACTCAAATTTAAAACAATTTTCAAAATAATGCCTACTTTTTTTTTAGATTTTTATTTATTTGAGAGAGAATGAGAGAGAGAGAGAGAGAGAACATGAGAGGGGGGAGGATCAGAGGGAGAAGTACACTTCCCACTGAGCAGGGAGCCCAACGTGGGACTCAATCCCAGGACTCCAGGACCATGACCTGAGCTGAAGGCAGTCGCTTAACCAACTGAGCCACCCAGGCGTGCCAAAATAATGCCTATAATACTTATAAAATCAAAAGTTAAAGATAAAATTATGCTAAGCATAAATTCAATCTATCACATGCACTTATCATTCAGTGCTTTGGAAAATGGGAAACCAACGTTCTTTCAACACCCTTATTTAGAAGGCACCGTTCCAAGCACAGGAGACACAGGAACAAACAAAACACAAAACCTTTGTTTTCACCAAAATATGGTATGAGGAATCTTTTCAGTTTTAGCCATTCTAACAAGTATAAAGTGGTATCTCCTTACTGTTTTAATTTACATTTCCCTAATCAATAAAGAATAACATGAACATCTTCATTAACTTATCTGCCACCCATGTATATCTTCTTTGGTGAAGAGTCTCTTCAAGTCTGTTGCCCATTGTTTCATTAGATTGTTTACTTATTGTTGAGTCTGTCAAGTTCTTTATATATGCTGAATACAAGTCCTTTATCAGGTATATAATTTGCAGATATTTTCTCCCCATCTGTAGATTGTCTTTTCATTTTTTTAACAAGTATCTTTCAAAGAACAAAATTTCTTCATTTTGACAAAGTCCAATTTACCAATTTTTTCTTTTACAGACCATCTTACCCAAGAAATTATATGGTCTAGCCCAGTAACACTGAGACTTTCTCCTATGGTTCCTTCTACAAGGGTTACAGTTTTAAGATTTACATTTAGATCTATGATCCCTCTGAGTCACTTTTGTATATGGTGCCAGGTATGGACTGAAGTTCATTTTTTTCCCTATGATTATCCAATTGCTCCAACACCATTTGTAGAAAAGAATACCCTTTTTCCACCAAATTGCCTTTGCACCTTTTTGAAAGTAAATTGACAATATATGTGTAGATATATTCCTGGATCCTCTATTCCATCGAGTCGATCTATTTATCTTTATGCCAATACCACACCATCAATGATTACTATGGCCTTAATATAGTCTTCGAGTTGGGTAGTAAGTCCTCCAATTTTGTTCTCTCTCAAAGTTGTTTTGACTATTCTAAGTCCTTTGAAGTCCTATCTGAATTTCAGATCAGATTTTAAATTTCTACAAAAAAAAAAAAAAAAAAAGCCTGCTGGGATTTTGAATAAGGTTGCATTTAATTGGGAGACCCATCTGGGGAAAACTGACATCTTAACATTGTCTTCTTATCCATGAACATGGTATATCTCTCCATTTATTGTGGCATTCTTTAATTTTTGTCAGCAGTGTTTTATAGTTTATGGTATACAAGTCCCACACATCCCTAAGTATATCAGGTTTATGATGCTACTGTACACAAGTGGGCTTGTTTTTTTTAATCAATATCCAATTATTCATTGCGAGAATATAGAAATGCAATTGAGTTTTGTATATTTACCGTGTATCCTGCAACCCTGCAAATTCATTTATTGGTTCTAATAGCTTTTTAATAACAAATTCCATCATAATTTCTATATAGACAACCCTATCATCTGTTAATAGAAACAGTTTCACTTTTTCCTTTCCAACCTCAATGTCCTTTATTTTCTAAAAATCACCAGAACAATGTTGAATAGAAGTGGTGAGAGGGGACATCCTTGCCTTATTTCTATTCGCAGGGAAAAGAGCATTCAGTCTTTATTAAGCATGATGTTATCTGTAGGGTTTTTACAGATGCTCTTTATTAGGATGAAGAAATTCCTTTTCATGCCTAGTTTGCTGATTTTATCAAGAATGGATGTTGAGGGTGCCTGGGTGGCTCAGTCGGTAAGCGTCTGCCTTCGGCTTAGGTCATGAATCCGGGATCCTGGGATAGAGTCCTGCATCGGGCTCCCTGCTCTGCGGGAGACCTGCTTCTCCCTCTCCCACTCGCCCTGCTTGTGTTCCTGCTCTTGCTATGTCTCTGTCAAATAAATAAATAAAATCTTTAAAAAAAAAAAAAGAATGAATGTTGAATTTTTTTTCTGCTTTTTCTGCATGTATTGTGGTGACTTTTCCTTTTTAGGGTTTGAATATAGTAATTACATTCATTGATTTTTCAAAAGTCATACTGTATTATCCTTTTTATATATTGCTGTATTTGATTTGCTAAATTTTGTTTAGAATTTATGCATATATGTTCATGAGGGATATTAGTCTGTAATTTTCTTTTCATGTAATGTCTGTCTGGTTCTGGAATCAGGGTAATGCTAGGCACCATGAATTAGGAAGTGTTCCTTCATTTCTAATTTTCTAAAACAGTCTGTGTAGAACTGGTATTGCTTCTTCCTTAAATATTTGATAGAATTGACAGTGAAGTCTTCTTGGCCTACAGTTTTATTTGTGAGAACATTTGTAACATTTTTACAATGTCTGAGAGACTTTAGTAGTTTTTGCCTTCCAAATTTTTCCATGTCTCTAGGGTGTTGTATTGGCATAAAGGTTTTCACAATGTGCACTAATTATCCTTTTAATACCTGTAGAATCCACATGTATCATATGACCTCACTGATATGAGGAATTCTTAAACTCAGGAAACAAACTGAGGCTTGCTGGATTAGTGGGGGGGTGGGAGGGATGGGGTGGCTGGGTGATAGACATTGGGGAGGGTATGTGCTATGGTGAGCACTGTGAATTGTATAAGACTGTTGAATCACAGACCTGTATCCCTGAAACAAATAATACATTTTATGTTTTAAAAAAAAGAAGATAGTAGGAAGGGAGAAATGAAGGGGGGGAAATAGGTGGGGGAGACGAACCATGAGAGACTATGGACTCTGAGAAAGAAACTGAGGGTTCTAGAGGGGAGAGGGGTGGGGGGATGGGTTAGCCTGGTGATGGGTATTAAAGAGGGCATGTACTGAATGGAGCACTGGGTGTTAAACGCACACAATGAATCATGGAACACTACATCAAAAACTAATGATGTAATGTATGGTGATTAACATAACATAATAATAAAAAAAAATACCTGTAGAATCCATAGTGATGTCATCTATTTCATTCCTGATATTGGTAATTGGTGTCTTCTCTTTTTTTTGCTAATCAACCTTGCTGCAGCTTTATCAATTTTATCGATCTCACTTTCTCTGTATTTTCTGTTTTCTATTTCACTGATTTCTCCCCTTATCCTTTTTTTATTTCCAATTTTCCTTTTTTTTTAAGACATTTATTTATTTGAGAGAGCGAGAATGAGAAAGAGAGAGAGTATATGAGAGGGGGAGGGTTAGAGGGAGAAGCAGGCTCCTCACTGAGCAGGGAGCCCGATGCGGGACTCGATCCCGGGACTCCAGGATCATGACCTGAGCCGAAGGCAGCCACTTAACCAACTGAGCCACCCAGGCGCCCTCCAATTTTCTTAATTCGGTATTCATTTGTTCCCCTCTTCCTGTTTTCTTAAGGTGGAAATTGTGGGCACTGATTTGAGACCTTTTTTCTTTTCTAAAATAGACATTTTAGTGCTATAAATTTTCAAATGTTTTATTTTTGTTTTCATTAAGTTCAAAGAACTTCCAAACTTCCCTTCTAATTTCTTCTTTGACCTATTATTTAGTTACCAAATAATTGAGTGATTTTCTAAATATGTTTCTTTTACTGGTTTCCCATTTAATTTCATTACAGAACCTATCTTGTATGACTTAAATTCTTCTAAAAGTACTGAGATTTATTTTATGGCACAGAATATGGTCTCTCTTGGTAAATGTGCCTACTGTACTAAAAGAATGTATACTCTACAACTGTTGGGCAGAGTGGTCTATAAATGCAAATTAGGCCAAATTAGTTAAGAATGTTATTCAAATCTTCTCTGTTGTCTTCTTAATTTGTTCTATCAATTATTAAAAAGAAGATATTGATAAATCTGAATAGAACTGTGATTTTGACCATTAATCCTTTCATTTCTATTAAGTTTTTGCTTTATGTATTTAATAGCTACTTATTAGGTAGATAAATGTTTATTATGTTTTGATGAATTTCATCATTATGAAATGATCTTATTTATGCCTGGTAAAATCTATACCCTTTTCTAATAATAATAATATACCTACTCCAGCTTTCTTTTTATTAG
Organism: Eumetopias jubatus; assembly: GCF_037043125.1. Taxonomy (NCBI): domain Eukaryota; kingdom Metazoa; phylum Chordata; class Mammalia; order Carnivora; family Otariidae; genus Eumetopias; species Eumetopias jubatus. Next base: position 117,887 of record NW_028274953.1, read on the forward strand.
AATTAGCATGGTATACCTTTTTTCTTCTATTGCTCTAAACCTATTTGTGTCTGTATATTTAAAATGGGTTTACTGTAGGCAGCATATACTTGAGTCCTTCCTTTTTATTCAGTCTGATAATCTCTGCCTTTTTTTTTTAAGTTTATTTATTTGTTTATTTTTAAGTAATGTCTACACCCAACGTGGGGCTCGAACTCACAACCCCAAGATCAAGAGTTACATGCTCTTCCGACTGACCCAACCAGGTGTCCCCAATCTCTGTCTTTTAATTGGAAGGTTTAGACCACTAATGTTTACTGATATGGTCAGGTTTAAGTCTATTGATTTACTCTTTGTTTTCTATTTGTCCCATTTATCTTCCCTTTTTCTTCTTTTTCTGTGCTCCTTTGGATTAATTTTTATGATTCCATTTTATTTCTTACAGTTGCTTATTGACTGTATCTCCTTGTTGAGCTATTTTACGGTTATCTGCAGGTTTATCACATACACCCTAACTCATCACAATCTGCTTTCAAGTGATATAATACTTCATGTACAGCATAATAACCTTCCAATAGTATATTTCCATTTCTTTCCTTCTGCCTCTGTGCTATTGTTGTCATGAATTTTGCCTGTATATACTATAAAATCACAATACATTGTTACTACTTTTTAAGCAGCCAATTATCTTTTTATTTTTTTTAAAGATTTTATTTATTCGAGAGAAAGAATGAGAGATAGAGAGTATGAAAGGGAAGAGGATCAGAGGGAGAGGCAGACTCCCTGCTGAGCAGGGAGCCCGATGTGGGACTCGATCCCGGGACTCCAGGATCATGACATGAGCCGAAGGCAGTCGCTCAACCAACTGAGCCACCCAGGCGCCCCTCTTTTTATTTTTTTAAAGATTTTATTTATTTATTTGAGAGAGCACAACCGGGGGGGAGGGAGAGGCAGGCTCCCCACTAAGCAGGGAGCCCGATGCAGGGGCTCAATCCCAGGACCCTGGCATCATGACCTGAGCCGAAGTCAGACGCTAACCAACTGAACCACCCAGGTGCCCCCAATTATCTTTTTAAAAGACATATAATAAAAACTTTTATATTTTGCCACAAAATTCAGCCAATAACCTGAATGAGCCTGGAAGCAAATTCTTACCAAGAGCCTTCAATAAGGAATGCAACCTCATGAAAACCTTGTCTACCAATTCTGAATCTGTGTCAATTGTAAGTCAGTTTTGACTTATTTTTCTCTTTGTTATGAGTTTTCCTTTCCTGCTTTGTACTCAGTTGTAGACTCAAGGTAGGCAGAGTGAACCTCCAAAGATGTCCATATCTTAATCCCTGGAATCTGTGAATATGTTACATTACATGGTATATTAGTTTTCTAGGGCTGCTCTAACAAAGTACCACAAACTGGATGGCTTCCAACAACAGAAATTTGTTCTTTCACAGTTCTGGAGGCTGTAAGTCCAAAATCAAGGTATCAGTAGGGCCATGTCCCTTCTGAAGGCTCTAGACAAGAATCCTTCCTTATCTCTGGTAGAGACAAGGTAGCTGCATTCCTAGTTCTTATAGAAGTATCTCTCCAAATCTACCTATCTTCACATGGCCTTTTTCAGGTGTGTCTGTGTCTCTGTTTTATCTTCTTATAAGGATACTAGTAATTAAATTAGGGCCCACCCTAACCCAGTGTGACCTTATCTTAACTAATTACAACTTCAAAGACATTATTTCCAAATAAGGCCACATTCTGAGGTTCAAGGTGGACCTGGTGGGGGAAAGAAGGGTGGGCAGGAAAGAGGACCATTATCCAATCCAGTATACATGCCAAAAAGACTGCAGATATAATTATTAAGGCTATAGACCTTAATATAGGGAGACAGATCATCTTAGATTAGCCAGGTGGGTGAAACCTACCCAATGAACCTTTAAAAGCAGAGAACTTTCTCCAGCTGAAGTCAGAGAGAAGCAGTAGAAGGGTAAATCAGGGAGGAACTCAAGCCACTTTTTCTGGAGGGGGTCACATGAAAAACATAAGAGGTGGGCAGCCTCTAGGGCAAAGACCAGCACCTGGCAAGAAAATGGAGGACTTCAGTCTTACAACCACAAAGAACCAAATTCAGCCAATAACCTGAATGAGCCCGGAAGCAAATTCTTCTCCAGAGCCTCCAATAAGGAATGCAACCTCACGAAAACCTTCATTTCAGCTTCCCCCCACAAAAGAACATCCATTTCATAAGATCTTACAAAGAGAAATGTTTAAACTGAGATTATGATAGTCCCTTAATTCTATTCATCTGTAAAACAAGATGTTTCTCTGTGCAACTCTCACCTGTCTAGTACTCTGCCCAGAACCTCCAGCCACCTGCCCCCCAACTATAGCCTGCACCCCCATTCTCTCGGCAGCACCCTCCAGCAGTTGAATGTATTTATTTATATGCTGAATTGCTATTCTTCAGTGCCTAGGTTTTCTCGAAAACTTAGTTGTTTTAGGTGACAGGGTATATACAGTCTCTCTTACTTCATCTTGGCCAGACTATATGTAGCTTTTAAACTTGAATGCTGATTTTAATTTTTCTTACTTCATACCTGAGCCTTAGTTTTTGATAAAACAATAAACACAGGGAATGTTCTGGGCATAAAATACCATAGCAGATCACTCATTCTTTACTCACTGTCCTCATGGATTTGTTAATCTTTAAAAAGCTGTTTTTAACGGGTAGTTACCCACTGTTTGAAGTTGACTTCCCACATACTTACTGAGGTCCTTGACCCTTTTTTAAATTGTTTCAACACACAACTCAATAAAGCCTAAGCCTCAACTCCTATGTCTTAGACAAAATTGTTCCCTATTACCCTATTGTAAAATATCCATTCTCTTTACTCTCTTGCCCTAAATTCCTAAAATATAACTGCTCCAGTACACATTCTATAGTGGGCCTCTAGGATAGTTCACAAAACCATCATGTTTATTCTTTTTCTCCCTTTTCTATACCCTGCCCATTATATTTTTGATACATTTAGAAAGTGCACTCTAATCAAATAGGATAGTATCTTAGGGGCGCCTGGGTGGCTCAGTCAGTAAGCATCTGCCTTCAGCTCAGGTCATGATCCCAGGGTCCTGGGATCGAGTCCCGCATCGCATCGGGCTCTCTGCTCAGCAGGGAGGCTGCTTCTCCCTCTGCCTGCCACTCCCCCTGCTTGTGTCTCTCTCTCTCTCTCTCTCTCTCTCTCTCGCTGTCAATAAATAAATAAAATCTTTTTTAAAAAAACATAGTGTCCTAAAAACATATTAAACATAATGAAATCATTGCAAAGCCTCACTTTGTTAAGCTCCTATTATACTATTCAATACCTGCTACTTTCAATTTACACTCTGAAAGGAAAAAAAAATCACTTAGGAAAAAAAGTACCAGTTTTATATCTTCTCAAAGAATTGTGTTAAATTAAAAGGACCTCTCTTCCTGTTTCTACTGGTCTAAATAAAGATCTCTTTAACAAAATACTTAAGCAGGGTAGACATACATTTGTAAGATTCTGAAATTAAGATTTATTCAAAATAAGCAAAAGTGTACTTTTAATGCACCAAGAATAACAAGTAAACACAGAATTTTGGAGCAGAAAAGAACTTTGAGATCCCTTGTTTAATTCACTCAGAAACCAAATTCTTTTTTAAAAATTTTTAAAAGTGGTTAAATAAATGCCACACAAATTCCAAAACTTACAAATAATGGACAAAGGATTAGATCCAAGATCTCTTGCTCTTTCTACACTACTGTATGGATCTCACACTTACCATTCTGGATGAAAAAAGCACAATATTTTGAATTTTGTTAATATTATCTGCTGAAAAAAGCAATCAGTTTAATAAGATTTTACTAAAGGAAATGTTTAAACTGAGAATATGACAGCTTATTAATTCTATCCATCGGTGTAAAACAAAATTAGTGGAGCTTCTGATCAGTTTGAAAGACACTGAAACAGAATTCAGCACTAGTTTGAAAGACACTGAAACAGAATTCAGCACTAGTTTGAAAGACACTGAAACAGAATTCAGCACTTCTACATGTAGCACTTCTACATTATATGTGAGCACATGTACACCCAAGCCTCTGAAAACATCAAACACAGAAAGGTTTTAACAAATCCAACTCTGATAAAACACTGACTGTACTATATGTACTCTGTGTGCTATAATGTCCTCTAACAAAACAAGGCATTCACACTATTCATGATTTAAAAGGCCTAAAAGTCCTGAGGCCAGATGTCTGAGTAAGTGGCACTTTATGTCTGACTAGCCTAAGATTGCATCTATCAGCTATACATGAGCTGGAAGAGGAACTTCAACTCTGTGTCCTCATAAAATAGGCTACAACTTAACTCATAGGGCTCTCATAAAGAAGAGAAATAACATACCAAATACTAAACCAATGTCAGTGCCTCCCGCCAGCCATCTCAAAATAATGTAAATGTTCCAAACAACTGAAAAATTCTAATGCACACCAGCTTTGACCTGATAAAGACAAGACAGTGATTTACAGCTAAAATCAGCTCTCAACCTTTCCCTAAGGAATTATTCTCATTAGGGGCTTCCTGGGTGGCTCAGTCAGTTAAGCATCTGCCTTCAGCTCTGGTCATGATCCTGGGGTCCTGGGATGGAGCCCCGAGTCTCTTCGAGTCTCTTCGGGCTCCCTGCTCAGCAGGGAGTCTGCTTCTCCCTCTCTCTCTGCCAATTCCCCAGCTCATGGTCTCTCACACTTGCTCTCTCAAAAAAAATCTTTTAAAAATTTTTTTAAAAAGCATGATTCTCATTAATTATACCCCAAAAAGCTTACAAAACAAAAACCTGTATACACACATTAAAAATATATAAAAACAGGGGCGCCTGGGTGGCTCAGTCGTTAAGTGTCTGCCTTCGGCTCAGGTCATGATCCCAGGGTCCTGGGATCAAGCCCCGCATCGGGCTTCCTGCTCAGCGGGGAGTCTGCTTCCCCTCTCACACTCCCCCTGCTTGTCTTCCCTCTCTCGCTGTCTCTCTCTTCATCACATATATAAATAAAATCTTTAAAAATATATATATAAACATATATATATATATATAAACAACGACCAAAAACAGAAACAGAAAATAAGCTGCAAAGAAATACACCAAATTACTAACAATGTGAATGTACTAAAATTATGGATGATTTGCTTCCTACTTTTCTACATATTATTAGTTTTTTATAAAGAGCAAATAAAGACCCTTAAAAAAAATGAAATATATTTAAACCTTGTTGTGAAACTCACAATTCTCCAAATCCCTGTTAGGTAATCTCCCAACAAAATGCTGAGCTTCCCGTCAGCCATGCCATTCACTCTATTTACCAGCCTCACTGACAACACAGTTCAAATCCAAGCTTCAGCCAAGTCACAGATTACCACTTAGGAGGGAGCTCAAAGCTTGCTCTCAAATAGTTGCCACCATGAATATAAACCCCTGAATGCTTAAAATCCACTATACTTTTATAATAAGGGGTAAAACTTTATTAGTTTTTGTAATTTGAAACAACATTCGTAGCACAGAAAGGAACTTTTTTATTGTTATTGAACTATAAATACACGTACTCCCAGAATTCATCCTTCTGATCATATATGTCTCCTTTCATGCAGGGAAAACTACAAATTGTTCTCTGAAAATCAAAAGTTAAGAAATAAAACGCTGGGGGCGCCTGGGTGGCTCAGTCGTTGAGCATCTGCCTTCGGCTCAGGTCATGATCCCAGGGTCCTGGGATCAAGCCCCGCATCGGGCTCCCTGCTCCGCGGGAAGCCTGCTTCTCCCTCTCCCACTCCCCCTGCTTGTGTTCCCTCTCTCGCTGTGTCTCTCTCTGTCAAATAAATAAATAAAATCTTGACAAAAAGAAAAAAGAAATAAAACTCTGCCTTGGGCAAAAGCTCACAAATCAGAAAAAGTATCTGCTCTGACTAACCTACACACTTAAAATGAAGATAATTAAGAAAAGCTAAATAAAGAAATCTGTATCAACAGATATCAACAAGCAGCAATGTCTGCAGAACAAGTGGAGAAAATGATGAGTATGATCACAAAGATTCTGAATACCAACTCATTTAGTTTGACAGGAAATTAGATGCCTACATTTTTACATACTGAACTTTATATATAAGTAATATATGTGTGTACATATGTATATGCTATATATGTGTGCATATATAATACATAAGTGTGTGTGTATATATATACATATATCATTTAAATTTTTTTTTTATTTTCCCCCAATTGCCCCTTTTCCAGGAGACTCAACATTACTACTAATGGTTTTGACAACCACAATTGTAGAAAGGGATATGTGATACAGAACCTCCACTGTATTTATTTTTGCAAGAAATATTCACCTAACACAAAGAATTTGAGAGCTGAGGTCTTATCTTAACAGAATAATCATCTACACAAATAACCAGTTTTTATTCAAAGTCTAAATAATTAAATGCAAAGAATTAAGTGTATTTACCAGAGTAAGTAAATGTGAAAGTTTCAGGCTTAGCTTATGCTAATTTAATTATTAAATCTACAACATATAAGTTAAAGTTACTATGAGAAAAACATCTAATATAGAGAAATATATCTAACATACATTCCTAAGTAGTAATTATATTCTTGACAATTAAGACTTAATTAGTTTCCAACAGTTTACAAACATACATCAGACATATATACGTAAATATCCCTTAAGAATTATTCTGTAATTTTGATGAAACTTTCCTAATTTTAAATTAGGACTAATATTTATAATATAACTTATTTATATGACTACATATTAATTTATAAAATAAAAATAATCAAATTTCTCTACTTCAAAAGGCTAAAATTACTTCATATAGCTAAAATCCTTCAATATAACCCAAAAAATTCAAAAACCTTGTAGTTTGTCTAAATCAGTATCAGTGACAACCCTTCTGAAAGATGTCCTATGCCTATCTCCCAAAGATGTATCTGAACTTAAACAAAGGTTATTTACTAATCCTAGAATACTTCATTTCAAACCAAACCAAACTGAATTGCCAGATCACCGTAGGATGCATTAACTTCTAGCTCCATCTGCTGGAGTCACAAAATATTCCAAAATCTGACATAAAATACTATGAAACAAATGATCTACAATTTATCATATAGACCAAACACTTCATGAATTTAAAACAGAAAATTAATCAGAGTTCAGCCATATTCAATAATTTCTAAAATGACAAATCTAAGTTAAAATCAGTATTGCAGTGGAATTGAGGATCTAACGCTATTGTCAAAAAGTGAGTTATATAATAAAAAAATTCTACCAAGAAAGCAGAAGCCTTAGAGAAAGACAAGTTTGCTTTTGAACAGTAAGTATTGTGTGAACCTCAGAATCAGAACAGCTTCCGTCTATTAGAAGAAAAACAAAAATTAAAAAACAACTTTAGCAATGAGTTGTGAAACTTTTTACCTTAATATAACTTTTTCTTGTAACAAAAAAGCAATACATGTCCATTGCAGAAATATTATACAATACAAGCACCAAAAAAATGTCTATATCCTGTAATTAATCCTACCACCCAGGGAAAAACATGTTTTTCAACATCTTTCTCTATCAACAAATACTCTTCTACATCATCATCTATAATGGCCAAGAAAGCACTCCACTGTTAGGATTTACCAAAATTCAATTAAGCAAATTTCTTACTTTGACACTTAGATTGTTTCATTTTTAAAATTTTTATAAACAATACCTCCATTACTATCCAGTAACTACGGTGATGCATACTATGACAAATGACTATTAAGACCAATTAATTAGAAACTACTAGTAACATTTAACTAATAACGGTATATTAAACTTTATGAAGGACTGACTTTGATTTAATATCTATACATAAGTAGATGTAATACTTATTTTTAAGTTTAATTGCTTATAATCTAGAAGTCTGATTTTTTTAATCTTCTGTGGGACTTGAAAATGGCTAAATTAAAGATGGATTTTGCATAGTTCCTTCATGATATCCACAATAGCATATTGTCTATTCCTGTTGAAAAATCAAAATAAAACACCCATACCTTGAAAAGACTAGTCAGGTTCATGGTGGTTATCTTTTAACAGACCTAAATGTCAACTAGGCAATCATGTTATAAACGTGTGTCTCTGTCTCTTTCATAAATAAGTATGAACGGCTTAGCAAAAATTGGCCCCCAGTGGGGGATACCTCAAAAAACTGAAGAATTATTTCCTGACTTTATTTAAGGCTACAACTTAACTCCATCATTCTCCTACCTTCCAAAGATTTATTCCTGTTTATTTTTTAACTTTAATCTCACATTACATAAAATTACCATTTAAATAAGGAAGTAATTCAATGCATTTAGTGCATTCACAAATCATGCTACCACTACCACCATCTCACCCCAAAACATGTCTATCACCCCGAAAGGAAAACCCATTAAGCATTTGTATCAGTTTTTCAATTTATGGAACTGAAAAGTTTCGTAGTTTTCTGCTAAGTTTTTAACAAGATACAAAGAAAGTGAATACAAATAGATGCTTTCTTTTTCTGTCCATTTTTTACCCTTTTTCAATTTTAACAATAAAAGTGACAATACAAATTTTAGCTACCATTTTGTCATCTCTGCTCTCTTTGTACCATCCTATAACTATAGTTGCCAGCATGTCATACCCACACTAAGTGAATGATGGGACACACCTCACAACATCCAGCTGACAAGCAAAAAAGACCTTGGGCTAAAACTGCCAATGACCAGATTACCATTCTGCCCCATTCTAGCTCCAATATCATTTTTGTATATCACATTTTCCAAGCTATTTTATTCATTTTCCCCTTGTAGACAGAGATACATCTTGCTACACGATACAGATTTAAAACTAAGGGTAATATTTTATTTATTTATGTTATTAAATTCTGGCCCACAGAAGTGAAGTGGCATTCTGACGTAATCTGGTTAACATGTAACATCTCAAACCCAAGTGGCCCAAATCCAGACACTATATTTAATTCAAACTAAATATTTTTATACATACTAAAGCATTATCAACACATACAGTGGCCTAATCCATATGATTTACACACTAAAGGCACAAGTGATCAAAACCATCCATACTGACAATTTTACAGGATAAGCCATTACATTTGTTTTCAAATTAAGTTCCTTTTTACCAAGGTATTCCTAATGACACAATAAATAACTTTTATTCACTCAACGATGAATCTTTATTGGACAATTTCAGTGTGGAAGTACTGGAGCAGTGATCCGTGGGAGATTAAGAGAATTTCAGACATATTCTGAGACCTCAAAGAATTTGGCATAAATTCACAAAAGCTTAACACAAAAAGACAAGTAACAACTTAAGAAAATCTCGTTAAGTGTTACAAGATGGTAAATGATTGACAAATGAATATGGATGATATAACTGCACTGGGGTAAAGGAAATCATCAGACTTTTCAGGGACTGCTTTTGGAGACCCAACACATCACTGCGGCCCACCAGTCAGAGCAAAGGCTTATGGAGGTCAGCTGGTCAACTGAGTGTTAGCTCAGGTCTCACATGTGTCACAGTGGGTCTGCAAACCAGGTCTGTGGTCATATCCCCAGTGCCAGAATGCATAAGGAATAGATATACTTCACAGCTAACAGAACCCCTACTCTGGTCCCCTGACCTGTGTAGTAAGGGCTATTACAATGGGAAACACCAAGTGGAAGCCCCCAGAATTGCCTCTAACTAGGAAAACAGTAAACCAAAAGTCATGCCACATCCCCAAAGGAAATGCAGAGATTAATGCCACCATCAAGGGTTTGAAAGACGCAGAAGTAGTGATTCCCACATCCCCAAAACAGACAGACCTTAGGACAATGACAGTGGATTACTGTAAGCCTCACTAGGTGGTGGCTCCCACTGTAGCTGCTGTTTCAGATGTGGTTTCACTGCTTAAGTAAATTAACACATACCGTGGTACCTGGTGTATGACTCCTGATGTGACAGAGGCCTCTGTCTCCATCTCTGTCCATAAGACCCACCAGAGGAAGTTTACTTTCAGCTGCAAGGCCAGCAAAGCACCCTCACTGTCTTACCTCAGGGACACCCCAACTCCTCAGCCCTGTTACAATTTAATTTGCAGGAATTTTGATCGCCTTTCCCTTCCACCAAATGTCACAGTGGCCCATACTAATGATGACACTGTGCCGACTGGATGTAGTGAGCGAGAAGTAGCACTACTACTTAGAGCACTACTCTAGACTTATTGGTAAGACATTTTCATGTCAGAAGGTGGAGAATAAATCCAAAAATAATTCAGGGGCCTTCTATGTCAGTGAAATTTCTAGGGGTCTAGTGGTGTGTGGACGTGGGGATCTCTGTTCTCAGGCGAAGGATGAGTTGTTGAATCTGGCTCTTCCTACAACCAAGAAAGGCACAAAGTCCATGGGCTTCTTGGGATTTTGAAGGTAATATTGCCCCCTATTCCTCCTCTGGGTGTGTTACTGCAGCTCACTTACCAAGTGACACCCAGAGCTGCCAGGTTACAGTGGGGTCCAGAACAAGAGAAGGTTCTGCAACAAGTATAGGCCGCTGTACAAGTTGCTCTGTTATGTAGGCCATCTGATCCGCAAACCCAGAGATGCCTGAAGTGTCCACGGCAGGCAGGAATGCTGCGTGGAGCCTTTGGCAGGCGCTATAGATGGATCACAGCACAGGCCCGTAGGACTTTAGAGCAAAGCCCTACAGCACTACAGCCCCTCTGGGATATACCTGAAGGACAGCCCTGCACAGATAACCATTCTCGTTTAAGTAACACTTGTAATTTAATTTAATTAACACAGTAAATCTTGGCCTGTTACCGGGCCTTAGAAGAGACTGAACACTTGACCATGAGCCACCAAGTTACCATGTGACTGGAGCTGCCCATGATGAACAGGGTGTTTGTTATCTGACCCACCGACCTGTAACATCAGACATGCAACAGCAATACTCCATCATCAAACAGAAGTGGTATACATAAGATCAGGCCCAAGCAGGCCCTGAAGGTACAAGTAAGTTACGTGAACAAGTGGCCCAAATGCCCATGGTCTCCACTCCTGCTCTACTACTTCTCTTCCCCAACTTGCGCCTAGGGCCTCATAGGGAGTTCCCTACAATCCGCTGACAGAGGGAAGAAAGGACTCAGGCCTGGTTTACAGATGGTTCTGCACGACACCACCCAGAGTGGACAGCTGCAGCACCAGAGCCCTCTGAGACAGCAGTGAAGGGAAATCCTCCCGATGCCCCTGGTTGTTCACTTTGCTTGGGAGGAGAAATGACCAGACACGTAATTATAAATTCATGGGTTGTGTCCAGTGATCTGGCTAGAAGGTCAGGAAGAAACATGACTAGAAAACTGGTAACAAGGAAATTGAAATTTGGGGCAGAGGTAGTACAGACAGTGCTCTCTGAATGGGGAAAAAAAACATGAAGATATTCATGTCCCATGTGACTGCTCATCAAAAGGGGACCCTGGCAAAGGAGGAGTTTAATAATCAAGTGGATGGGACTCCCTGTTCTGCAGATACCAGTCAGCCTCTTTCCCCGCCACCCGTCATGATCCAATGGGCTCAGAAGCAAAGTGGCCACGATGGCAGGGTAGAGATTAGGCACGGGCTCAGCAGTGTGCACGTCTACTCATCACACTCACCTGGCTATGGCTACCAACTGCATGCCTAATCACCAGCAGCAGAAAACCAACACTGAGACCTCAATATGGCACCACACCCAGGGGAGATTAGCCAGCTACCTGGTGGTGGGTTCCCTGAAATGGGCCACTCCCATCATGGAGAGGGCAGCAATTTGTCCTTATTGGAACAGACACTTACTCTGGGTACAGATATGCCTTGAACTTCGCGCAAAGCTGCTGCCAAAACTACTATCTGTGGACTTTCAGAATGCCTTGCCCACCATCATCACAGCAGTGCTTCTGATCTAGGAAATACTTCACAGCAGAAGAACAACAATGGGCCCATGTCCTCGGAATTCACTGGTCATGCATGTTTCCCATGATCCTGAAGCAGCTGGTTCGACAGAATGGTGGAATGTCCTTCTGAAGACTGTTACGGTGCCCGCTAGGTGGCCATACCTCGCAGGGCTGAAGAAAGGTACTCTAGGAGGTTGTATTCGCCCTGAATCTGTATTCAGTATATGGTGGTACTTCTCCCATCGCCGGGGTTCACAGATAGAATCGAGGAGTAGAATCGGGAGTGGTAGCACTCACCATTATCCGTAATGACCCACTAGCAAACTTTCTGTCTCCTGTTCCTGTAACCTTAGGAACCAGTGCTGCTAGACTAGAGTTCTAGCTCCAAAGGGAGGAACGTTTCCACCAGGAGACACAACAATGATTCCACTGAAATGGAAGTTCAGACTACTGTCCAGCACTTTGCGGTCCTCATGCCTCTCAATCAACCAGCAAGGAAGGGAGTTCTGACCCCCAGGGGGAACCTGGACGCCTCCTCCACAATAGAAGTGAGGAGGAGCGTGTCTAGAACACAGAACACGCCTCAGGGCATGTCTTAGTATTACCATAATTTGGCCCCATTAATGATTTTTTAAAAGCCAAGAAGCAAGTATGTCTAAGGTTGACAAATCTTCAACCCCAAGACAATCTAAGGGACTAATAATAAGCACTCCCTTGAATGTCATCGACAAGGTTAAAGAAAGCTATGAATTTAGAAGAGAAAGATGAATTTAAGAGATTTACGAAATTCACTACATGCAGCAAAGGATACAGACCTACCAAAGATTTAGCAGAAACAAAGCCAGGGGTCATAAAACCCTCAAGGAAAATTTCCAGGGCTTACATCCCAGGCCTCCTGAAACCTATTCCTAAGGGTACATTTAGAAGCAGTGACATCATTTAGAAGGTTCTTCCTCTAGTTCCCCAACTTTCAGATGATGTGGTTTATTGGAGTTCAAAATTATTGTCTATCACATATTCATTCAATAGGTTTATTAGGCAATCACTATGTGGGAATCATTGTTCTAAGCCCTAATTTATAAACAAAATATTTGAGCTTACACACCTTACATTATAATGAGAAAGACTACCAATAAAACAAATATATTTACTTCCAGAGTTAAGGCCTCCAAATATATGGCATGTCATGTGTTAGTAGCTCTTACTTACAGTCCATAAACAGAATAAAAGAAATAGCCTTGATTTAGAGTATGTGAAGGTCACTAAGTATAGCATGCAATTTCTACTCAGTAAAACTGGAAACAAAGGCCAGTTCACCTGTCATACTGGTTAGCCCAGCTTGAGACCACCTGCACTGCTGCTAAGAACACCTGGAGCCCAATCCTGAAAAATGTATGTGCTATAGTACCTATAGCTTTACAGAAAGCTAGGGCCAAGGGGAACCATGCCAAACAGTCTTCCTCAAACATTTTAGACAATACATATAAAAACCATTTTCTAAATTATATATTATCCAAGTATTTTTAATAACAAAAAACATGTCATCTAAAAAAAACTCACCAAAACATTCATAGCCATTACTTTCCAGGTTGCCTCCTGCCTTTCATAATAATAGCTGACTTTTCAGTAGAGGATTTATGTTTTGTATCAATTTCAGTTTGCTTATTCAGTTTTTTTCAATTGCTAAGCAAAAAAATGGAGTAATTTCTTTTTATTCAGTTAATAATTAGTCCTCATTTTACTGAATTCATTTGGTCTTCAGAGCACCATGACTCCATTTGTTTCTACTTTCAAGCATGACAGAAACCACAAAGGCCAGATTCAAATATATGATTAAACTAAAATGTTAAAATTTTTCATGTTAAAAAACAGTTTAAGCAGTATTAAAGGACAAATGGGAGGAAAATGTTTGCAATTAACCTCTGAGAGACAACTAATTACTTAAAAAAAAACTGCAAGTGTAAAAAGGAATGAAATCTTGCCATTTGCAACAACATGGATAGAGTGAGAGTATAATGCAGGAGAAATAAGTCAGTCAGAGAAAGACAAATACCCTATGATTTCACTCATATGGGGAATTTAAGAAACAAAACAAATGAGCAAACGGACAAAAGGGGGGGGGGGGCAAGCCAGGAAACAGACTCTTCACTATAGAGAACAAACCCATGGTTACCAGAGGGGAGGGAGTCGTTGGGGGATGAATGAAATAGGTGATAGCGATTAAGGAGAGCACTTGGGATGAGCACGGGGCAGTGTATGGAGTGCTGAAGGACTGCACTTACACCTGAAGCTAATATTACACTGTATGTTAACTAACAGGAATTAAAATTTTAATTAAAAAAAAAAGGAGGGGAAAACACTGTAAAAATGGGCAAAGGAAACATAGGTAGGCAGTTTACTAAAAAATAACTATGAATGACCTCTGAGTATGTTTTGTAAATGTCTATCCTTACTAGTAATTAAAGAAATGTACATTTAAGAGGGGAAATGTTTCATATTTCTGACCTGGAACTTTTTTTTTTTTCAAGATTTATTGCAGGGGGTGGGGGGTGGGCAGAGAGAGAGAATTCAAGTAGACTGCACTGAGCATGGAACCTGATGCAGGACTCAATCTCATGACCCTGAGCAGAAACCATGAGTTGGACACTTAACCAACTGTGACACCCAAGCACTCCTTGAATTGGCAGGTTTTAAGTACCACCCACAGTTGATGAAGATACATTCTGGGAAGAGGAGCCCCTCAGTGAAAGTGAAACCACTAGTGGAATTCACACAGCTTTTCGGGATCAGCAAACATCTTCTCAAAACTTTTAAAGTGTGCTTACCTAGAAAGTGAATTGCAGAAATTTATCCTAAGGACAAATATTTGTAAACATGTACACTGGAGCTCTTTTAGTTAAAAAAAATTGGGAACAATCCATGCTTATAACAGCTCCAGGCACTACTATAAATTGCACAGAAAAGTAGTTAATGGCATGGAAACCTCCCACTTACATGTTGATTTAGGAAAACATAAATCATCAGTGAGTCCATGAAGGTTGCCATCTGGTTATGTATTCACAGGAAGACACCTTACTGAAGATTACAGACCACAGTATTCACAATAGCTCTGTGGGTTGTAGGATTGTGGGTAACATTAATTTTCTTCACCATATATTGTTTTCCAAATATTCTCCAGCAAACGAAGCATTTTTTTAAACACAAAGGAGTGAGAGAAATGGTAGTTGTCTGTATAAATTCCAGACGAATTAGACAGTTATGCACAAAAAAAGTCACCTTTAGAAAATGAGGGGGAAAAAGAGAGTATTTGTCACACATCAGGAAGGGAAAGGATCTTCTAAACACAAAACAATTAGAGAAACCAAAGGAAGAAAAAAGACTGGACCCTGGACAATATACAAATGTTAAAAATTCTGTCAATAAAAAGCAAGTAAAGTTAAAAAGAAAAATAACTAGAACATATTTACAAAAATCTAATAAAAAGCTGATGTGCTTTCCATATAAAGATATCACAATTCAAAAAGAATAAAAGGGGGAAGGACAATGAAACATATAAAAAAGATCTATGTATTAGATCTTGTAATATATTTTATAAATTAAAATTAAAATGTCATACACCTCACTAAAAATTTCCAGGAAATGGCAGAGTCAAGATTGGAATGCAGGTCTAATTGGCCTCCAAGCAATATACCATGTTGCCCACAGTAAGTAAGTCACTTTTTTAACCACATTAATTTTAAAGTTTGTACTCGACAAAAGAGTTTTTCCCCCTTCAATTATACATTCTTAAATAACAAAAGTAACAGAAAATAAATTAAGTAGAAAACTATGGCTAGTATTCTTAGGTCTTAAATGGAGGCTGAGTTCTTTTGACATATCCAGATAAACCAAAATTCTCTTGCTAAATATTTAAATGAGAACTTACCAAATCATTAAGTATAAAGACTGCTTCTTGATTAAGTAAAACAGAAAAGCCTTTCACAACTAAGAATAGGAATAGTAAGTAAAAATCTGGTTTTCTGATTTTATGAAGGACTCATGGTTTATTGGAGGAAGATGCAAATTATGAAGGAAATTAAGAAAAGGCAAATCTAAAAATACAGTGCAGTAAAAAATGAAAACATTCATTGTGATATTAAGCAATATATACTAACCATGAATCAGGGAGCCATTTAGCCATTGGATATAGTAGTTCTGAGGAAAAGAAAGCAGGATTTCATTGCTGATTATTGAAAAGGGTAAAAGCAAAACAGCCCCAGCTGAAACTGCCAGAGTGAACGTTCTCAAAAACAACCTGGAAGAGAAGAGATCATTGTCACCAGCAATTGAAAAAAGCAAGGAATACGGTAGGAATTTAAAAAGGATAAAAACTCTTAAATCTTTTAATCCAAAAAGTTACATAAGATTTTCATTAAATATGTGTAGTTGGGACACAAATGATATATATATGATACTAGAAGTTCAATTAGGTATACTCTAAAACTACTCACTCTGTGAAAAGGGTCATTAACTTGCTGAACAAGCAGGCCCTAGAAAAATCACATACAGAAGACAGAGTACTTTGCACATTTTACAAAGAATAAGCCATAGTCTCTTTCCTCTTTTAAGTTTAAATATTTATTTCACAATTGCATTTAATTAACTACATTGGCAAATACATCCTAACAGCAATGCAAAAGCTGATTTCAGATGAAAAAAAAACAAAAACTTGTGAAAACAGTATGAAAAACAAATCAATTCAAAATGGTTATTTCAAGAGAAAAAAACTTAACAAAGCCATTGGTCAGCTACCTCTTAAAATGGGTAAAGGCAAAATAAATTATACTAAGAAACCGTAGAGAACTATTAAACAATATTCTACTATTAAACAGTATTTAAAACACTATTTGTCATTTTTAAAAATAAGATATTGCTAATAAATACTGATACAGAGAAATGTCTAAGATAAATTAAGTTAAAAAAACTGAAAAGGCACGGACAATAAATAGAAAACATGCTTCCCCCCCCAAAAAAATGCATTTATACACACAGGAAAATAGAGGTACACACACACACACACACACACACACACACACACACACAAAAACCTAGCACAATATATAACAATCCCACAGGAGAGTGGAATTCTAAAGGGCTTTCACTTTCTCAGTTATATATATGTCTGAAATGTTTAAAATTTTTTATCTAATTTTTAAAAGATTTTTTTAAGACTTAAAAGGCAAAGGAAAAGAAAACCTCACCAACATTAGAGATGGAATCTTAATTTAATATCCATCCCATTAAAGTTAATATAGGAAGAACGTGCAAATAAATGTAACACATAAGAAAAAAAAACACGTAATAAACGCTTGAAATACACATCCACTAGAGTAACTTTGAGACCAATGCCATCTTGTGGCAACCAACAGAAGTGTTTTCCTACTTAAAAGCCAAAACAACCACGAAACCTCTGTTCAGTAAATCATCGATAATGTTTAAATGTAGACCATATCATACATACCAAAACTACAGCTCAAATCAGACACAGAAGAAGGCTTAGAAGCTGTTTTGCTGAGTGGGCATGTTTCCTGGGAAACGCACTAGGAAAAATGTCCAGCCAGGTCCACTGCCAACTCTGGCAACTACCAGCCCGTGGCCTGAAGCGTGCTTCTCTGGTTTTGTCCTTGCAAGTCAAGGGAGGAAGTTATCCCAATCGCTCCCATTGCTTCCTTCCAATGCCAAAAATAGGATCAAACCCACAAGTTCACATTCCAGGTCCTGAACAGCTATTCCAGTATGTGTGCCAGGCTCCTCTTGCCACGACAGACTCCCACATACAGTGTGATGTACCCACCTGCTCACACACCAAACCTCAATGCGTCTCACGGTTCTGTGCTCTGGGGCACAGTCAGCTCTGCCCCTAGGGTCGCTTTATGTCATCTGCCCTGCGAAGCAGCCTCAGCACCACTCTCCACACTCCTCTCAACAGTCAATGCTTCTCCTCTCCGCTCACAGGACACTGACCACATAACCAGCAAGACCAACCAGAGTTTCCAAATCAAAAACCGGGACCAGTAATCTGACAAAAAACTAAGCTTATGAGGGCGAATAGGTAAAGTATTTGAAATCATAAACGATCCAGAAAAGCCTAACTATAAACAAACACTTGCAGAATCTACTGCATCTCAGGTACTGTGCCTGGGCTCTGGATACAGAGCGCCGCTGCCACCCTCTCACCCTGCCTGTGAGCACCTAGCATGAAAGCTACTCAGAAAAGGCCGATGCAGGTCAGGTCAATGCTGGCAAGGGGTCCCCAAGGGAAGGCCAGATCGAAAAAGAGCAGTAGTGGTCATAGCTTGCAGACCTCCTGAACTGCCCTTCAGATTAAAGTGCCGTTTCACAAAAGTCACCTTCCGAAGCGGAGCAGATTCTGAGGACAGCACCCACAGGACTTCCTGGGGTCGGGGCAGCCAGGGCTCAAGGCTGACGCTGAGCCTTCAGCCTGAGAACAGGAAGGGTAGAGCTGGTATCGCCCGTGACGGAGAAGGCCACAGCTGGAGCGGGCCGGCGGGGAAACACGGGACTCAGCTTTGGCCCGGCCTCGTCTGTCATGTCCACAAGGCAGGAGCATCACGGAGGCCACGCTTCACACCTCTCCGCAGGCTACCAGGTGGCCTAGAACTTCTGTCTGCCCCATTGCTGGCTACGTTCTGACTGACCACTGGGCAGGACGGTGTCTGCCAGGGCTCTCTGACTCTAACATCACTCTTCCACTTTTAATTAGTAAGTATTTTGTGGGAAGCTAAGTTTGAAACTAGGAAAAATACCCTGTTCCTTGCCAAAAAGTTTATTCATTTACTGATGCCTATCAGGATGGACTCAAGATTGTTCTATTTTATTCTGTGCAGGATCCATTACAATCGTTCTCCGGACACTCAGATTGTCCCTGATTGATGTGAAAGCCCTTCAAGGCTCTTGGGTCTTTTAGACATGCACCCCATCGTTCTTGGAGCACTTCCTTGCATTCTGGCAGTACCATACGTACAAAATGAGCCTGGAACTTCCCCTCTCCTACCCCTGCAGTCAGCTTCTTCCCCAAGGAGCCCTGGTTCCTATCAGTGGAAAGTTGTATTTAGAAGCACAGATCTAGTGCTAAGTATATTCACTGCTCCTGGGGTGTCATGCTCCCAATGGACAGGCAAGGAATGCAAGTATGCACTACGCCTACATGTACATATACACACTAACATGCACCCACCTTCACATCTAGATCTGGTGCAACAACTCTGTATTGAAAACCGTGAGTCCACACTGATAGTTCACTTGCAAGTCCAACTGCAATGCAACAACCCTGTTCATTTTCATTTTTCTCCCTTTCCCTTAACTACAGAATGGTTCCCCTCACCTTTAATGGACCAACCCCCTGGAAATGATCTGACACCCCGCCCCCTGCGGAGGCGCCCTCCTGCTCAGGTGACGCCGCATTCTGGACCGTCCCACCTCCCTCCCCACGGACCTCTGATGCCTAGGCCAGGCCATCCCTCTGGGGACACCCTCCTCAGCCTGCTTGGGCTCTGTCATCCTGCCTGGATGCCCTCCTCAACCTCTGACTCCCTGTAACAGAGCACCCCTGAACACACGCGAGTGCCCCTCGTCACCGCTCAAGCTGACACTCCACCAAGGATTTCCCTCTGCAGGGAAAATTCCCTCCCTGCTCCTGGACCCTGAGAGCCCACACCAGGTCACCCCCGGGCTCTGATACCTCATGCCAGGCCTAGTTCCTGCAATGGAGACTCTCCTCTCACCTGCAAGGGCTCCCAAAAGTTTCACCAGTTAGGCATTCCATTTTTATATCAATAACTTAAATCCAAATCAAATCAACTAGCCAACAGTAGCTCTCATAAAATGTAGTTTTTGGTTGCAAAGTTAATTTGGGGGCACAAGTAGATACAAACAGAGAACAGAACAAAGGAGCAAAGGAGAAAGCAAACGTGGGTCTAACGGGAGGTGAGAACGGCCAAGGGACAGGCTTTCCATTTTGACATGGGTGCTGAACCAGCTACAGAGATCCCTGTTTCAAGTGGCCAGGTAGTGCTGCCAATCATTACACTTAAAAACTTGTCTGAGGGTGCCTGGGTGGCTCAGTGTGTTGGGCGGCTGCCTTCGGCTCGGGTCATGATCCTGGAGTCCTGGGATCGAGTCCCGCATCGGGCTCCCTGCTTGGCGGGGAGTCTGCTTCTCCCTCTGACCCTCTTCCCTCTCGTGCTCTCTATCTCTCATTCTCTCTCTCTCTCAAATGGATAAATAAAATCTTAAAAAAAAAAAAAACTTATCGGAGCTCTTCCCCTTTTTTCTCTTTGTTCAGCAGGACTCTCCTTCCATTTCCTCCTTTTTGGTGGAGGGGGCAAGGCAAGGAAAGACGGTGGAGAGAAGGGAGGCAACCCCAAATTCCCACATACTGTGCACGAGCACCAACCCTGGATTGTTTTGCAGATGTGATTGAATCCACACAACAGCATGACAGAGTAAGTGGCAGCTCTCCTTCACACACAGAGAAAACAAATCTTTCTCAATCTCTTCTGATCTTAAGTTAATCTTGAGTTCGGAATTTGAACCCAGATCTACCTTCCTCTTCCATTCTCACTCATTCTATCACACAAGGGGGAAAACAGGCGGTGAAAGCCAAAAGGATTACTGGGCAAGGGGGGGGGAACGGAGCAGCCCTGATTCTCTCAGGTGCCCTCCCCCCGCCGCCCCGCGCCCTCTCCTGTCTTTATTGTAAGTACACCCGTCGGCCTGCAGGAAAGGGATGCCAGCTCCAGGCACGTGATGCAGGAGCCACCTGCCAGGAGAACCCTCAGACCCGCCACAACAGCGATGGCAGCAGAACTGATGAAAGCAGAAGGGGAGGTCAGGGCTCCTGAGCCTCCTCACAAGGAAACGAGGCACAGCCACTGTTTCACAGAATACACTGCAAGGTAAAGTCTAAGTGATGTGTTCTGGTCTGTTGTGCAAACACCACCACTTTCTAGTTCCAGAACATTCCATCACCCCAAAATAAAACCTTGTATTCATTAAGCAGCTGCTCCCCATTTTGCCCTCCCCTCAGTCCCTGGTAACCATCAATATGACACTGATGGGTTTACCTATTCTGGATATTTCTCATAAATGGAATCCTACACTACATGGCCTTTCATGTCTGGCTTCTTTCACTTAGCATGATGTTTTCAAGGTTCCTACATGCTGTAGTATGTGTCAGTACCTTATTCCTTTTTATGGCTGAATAATATCCCCGGGGACACGAGAGTATCCGTGAATGTGTGCGTAAGTGCGGGCAGCCTTTCTCCCTTTCCCTCACCTCCTCCCCACCCCAGGCAAAAGGTGAATAATCTGATACTAATCGCGAAGAAACAAATCCAAATAACTGGCCTGTCATCTTCAGAAGTATCAAGGTAAGGGAAGTCAAGAAAATACTGAAGGGTTTCAGTCTGAAGGCAACTAAACGGGCATGACAACTACAAGCAATGTGTGATTCTGAGTGGGATCTTTTTGCAACAAAGGACATGAACGGGACAACTGGTAAATCTGAATGGGGCAGGAGGGGTACAGCATCAGTTTCATTACCTTGATGTTTGTATGGTAGCTACACAGGAGAATGCACTGTTTACAGGCATTATATACAAAAGTATCCTGAGGAAATGGAGAACCAGGTCAGCAACTTCTCAAACAGTTCTGGGGCAAAAAGGCTCTTTTTTGTTATATTTCTAAATTTGTCTAAATTCAGGACTACGCCAAAAATTTTTCAAGAATCAAAAGAATTATGGAATAATAATCTCTCCAATGTAGTTACATCTGTGTGATTTCAAATTTTAGTCAAGCAAAATATGATAGAAAGAAACTCACTGCTTCCCATCTGGTTTGATACCTCAAAAAAAAAATTAAAGGGTACATCAATCATATATCAGCATATATAAGCAGAAAAAGAGCTGTCAGGAACCTAAAGAACCATCTGAGTCCGTCTCCCTGCTCACAGCAGGTAGATGTTCGATTAACTAGAAGAGATGTCTGTTCCCTATTCCAAGACTGTCACAGCCTTCTCAGCAGACCATTAAACAGCCAAGAGTTTTCTTTCTTATGGCCCAGCAACTTCCCCAACCATAAGCCCACTTCCTGGTTAAAACCTCTGAAGGTAAAATTGTCAGCTCCTCAAACAAGCAAATTTTAACAGGAGACAATCAATCCTCATTTTTCCATGTACAGTTGATCCTTGAACAATATGGCTTAGAAATGCACAGGCCCACTTACAAGTGAATTTTTTTAATAAATATAGTACAGTAATATAAATGTATTTTCTCTCCCTTATGATTTTCTTAATAGTTTTCTTTTCTCTAGCTACTTTATTGGGAGAATACAGTATATAATACATATAACATATAAAATATGTGTTAATCAGCTGTTTATGTCATCAGTAAGACTTCCAGTCAATAGTAAGCTATTAGTAGTTAAGTTCTGGATAAGTCAAAAATTATACACAATTTCCAACTGCACAGGGCCAGCGTCCCTCACCCCCACGGTGTTCAAGAGTCAACTGGGTATCTGTTTCTATGTGTTTCTAAGGATAGGGTTAATATCGATAAAAGCATTGTAATACTTCAGGTGAATTTTTTCCACATTTATGGCCAAAGGTGTGAATTAAATTTGAAGAATTTATGACATCAAAATTTGAAACAGAACAAATGAATTTTAAAATACATACGAAATCCTGTTGACTATGGCATCTTCGTCCTCTTGTTCATCCATAAAAATGGTTAAGGTATTAATTTTTTTATCTTCAATAAAATGTTTCATTAATTTATTAGGAAATTAAACAAAAATAGAAACTTAATTATTTTGAAAAGAACTGATTTTCAAAATGCACTGTATTTATTTCAACATGGATCCAAATTTAAATCTCATTAAATCACGTAAGATAGAATGTAGTTAGGTAAGAGTGTTGTGATTAACCAAAATCCTGATTAACAAAACTACCATATGTAAATTGAAATTTTCCAAATATTTATTGCTCAAGAAAATAAAACTTAGTAGAACCTTAGGACCACTATCAAGTTTACTGTCATACAATATAAGTAAAATTATAATTGCTAATGAATGAAATTTTTTAGTTGATAGTATCCAACAAAAATCTTTACTATAAAATTAGAAGTCAGAATCTTAAAACTCATGTAGTTTTCTATGATTTGAGTTTGTCATTATTAATGGTAATAAGGAAGATTCTCTTCGACCAGTCTAAACCATTTAGATACCACTGCCTCAATACTTCATAATTACTGTGCAAGTTATAGAGTGGAAAGTATCAAGTTCTGTATCTCTTACAAGTAGCAGATACCCTCTGCCCCAATGCTCGCTCACCTCCTCTACCTCTCCCTCATGGCTGCTCGCCTTCTCTCTGTCCTCCCACATAAATTTACCAGCTAAAGAAAGTCTGATCCAATTACAAGAATATTGCACAGCACCCCCTGGCCCCTCCTTCTCCTCAATACCTAACTGCGGTTGTCCTCAAAGGCTCTCTCTCTAAGTCTCTGTAATTATGAGTGTCCACCTGCTTCCGTGTCAATGGTTTATTTGAGCCATTCTCTTACTCCAATCTCCATTCTTAATTATGGGCTGCCCAAAATAGCTTTACAACCAAAAGGACCATAAAATAACAGTCACAATTTTTATACTGTTGTACACACCCCCAATTAACCATCCACTACTGAAGAACGTTTTAATAGCTTCATATAAATTTCAATTCTTCTCCCTACACTCTACTAAAGTCCAGGGTATTCATCACCTCTCCCTGCCATTACTTTAAAAATCATCTGATAAGGGTGCCCAGGTGGCTCAGTCAGTTGAGTATCCAGGTCTTGATTTCCACTGGGGTCATGTCTCGGGATCATGGATCAGGCCCTGCGTCAGGCTCCGGGCTGACTGAAGGGGTCAGGGGAGTCTGCTTGGGGCTCTCTCTCCTCCTCTGTCTCTGCCCCCCACCCCTGCTCACTCTCTCTCAAAATAAATAAATACTTAAAAATCATCTAAATCATCTAATAAATCTCTAATTTTCCTGCTCGTCATCCCCTAATTTCCCCTAAAATGATGCATTTATATTCATTAATTCTCCCCCCACCTTCTATGTCCATAATCATTAAAACCTGATGCCAAAACAACTTTAAAAATAGCTAACATGCTGTGTTGAATCTGCAGGTCTTCAAATTTTTGAGAGATTATAGATTCTAGGAAGTATTTTAGTGTAATCATAGAGCCAAACTAAAACACTAGAGAGCAAGCATTTACTGACTGCTTTCAAAAGTCTAACAAGTTTAATATTATGACATAAAGAGTCCCTATTATATGGAATCCTTAAGTATTCATATGGTACCTACTATTAGCCCAGCATCACAGGTAGAAAATCCTGTGATTTATAGAAAATAGCTGAGATTTAACAGAAGGCAGTAAGGCAACTGTTTAGGTCCTTACAAAACCCTGGCACAAAAATCTGTGAATGAATTAGCACAAAGTTCATTTTTAAAAAAAGAATAGGGGATGGGATGCATGGGTGGCTCAGTCAGTTAAGAACGTGCCTTCAGCTCAGATCACAATCCCAGGGTCCTGGGATCAAGTCTCACATCACGCTCCCTGCTCAGTGGGGAGCCTGCTTCTCCCTCTGCCTGCCGCTCCCCCTGCTTGGATTCACTTTCTCTCCCTCTCTCTACAAATAAATAAAATCTTAAAAAAAAAAAAAAGAACAGGTGCCTGGGTGGCTCAGTCAGTTAAGTGTCTGCCTTCAGCTCAGGTCATGATCTCAGGGTCCTGGGATCGAGCCCCACACCAGGCTCCCTGCTCAGCAGGAAGTCTGCTTGTCCCCCTCCCTGTCCCTCTGCTCCTCTCCCTGTTCGTGCACATGCACATTCGCTCCCTCTCTCTCTCAAAAATATAAAATCTTTAAAAATAATAATAACAATGCTGGAGTGGTGGGGGGTGGGAGGGATGGGGTGGCTGGGTGATGGACATTGGGGAGGGTATGTGCTACGGTGAGCACTGTGAATTGTGCAAGACTGTTGAATCACAGACCTGTACCTCTGAAACAAATAATGCAATATATGTTAAAAAAAAAAAAAAAGAAGATCATAGGAAGGGAAAAATGAAGGGGGGGATTCAGAGGGGGAGACGAACCATGAGAGACGATGGACTCTGAGAAACAAACTGAGGTTCTAGAGGGGAGGGCGGTGGGGGGATGGGTCAGCCTGGTGATGGGTACTAAAGAGGGCACGTTCTGCATGGAGCACTGGGTGTTAAACGCACACAATGAATCACGGAACACTACATCAAAAACTGATGATGTAATGGATGGTGATTAACATAACATAATAATAAAAAATATGAATAAAAAATAAAAATAATTTTTTAAATAAAAAAAGAACAAAGATTTAGTGGTCCCTCTGGTAGACACGATATATATGAAATAATAAAAAGAATAATATACGATTGAATCCTAAATTGATACTAAATGGTATCATGGAGACTCTACATTCTGTATTACTTTAGAGAAAGAAAAGATAGTCTAGTAGTCAGAGAAAAGATGGGATAGGGTATGCATGTTCAAACTCAGAGCCAGTCACAAGAACTCATATATCCTTATAAGCTCTAGAATTTCCCAGATACTGAGCAGCCCCACACTGTTCTTGGTTGGACATAAGAACGGTAGTAAACGAGGGCTCAGGTCTGAGAATGACGACCCTGCAAGCAGTCAGATTCCCTGAAGGTTACTGTTTACTCTTCCTACCAGGCTATTGTGTCCTTCAATCATGGCCATACTGAATATATATACTCCCACACTGACAGGCACAGTATACAGCCCAAATACCACAGACCAGCGGACATGATGATCTAAGTTTTAACTACAATGTTTCTACTTGCCTGATTTTCTCTTGTATCTTGTGATGATGAAGTAGGAAACAATGTAGAGAATGGCAAAAAGAAGGAAACATATCTGGAAAAAAAATTAACAGTTCATTTACATTTGTGGCATATTTTTTTAATAAATTATAGAAGATACATCTTTGGTATTTATATGCAAGAAGGATTTGATCTATTAAAAAAGTAAAAATTTTTAGGTATTTTGCTAATATAAAGTTTTGATAAAATACTAACTTATATGAACTAATAACTCAAATAGCCCAGTGTTTAATATCATTGCAGAAGAAAAAGCCCAAGGAAGATCTTTCTTTTCATAACTTAACTGAATTGTTTTCAAAATCATATGGAAGTGTAAAGAGCAAGACCAACACCAACAATTCTGAAAACCAAAGTCAATGAGACGCTACTATCCCTTCCAAATATCAAACACACTATAAAGCTTCAGTAACATTTAAAGAGTGTGATGGCACCAAAACTTGACAGACAAATGAAACATCTACTACACAAAATTTATATAATTTGGTTCTACATATAGAAAGCATCACAAATCAATGTGGGGGGAATAATCATTCAATAAATAAACCACATATCAAAATAAACAGCACTTGAATGAGAAACTTCTTAAATATTAAATTCAAATTAAATTCCATTTAATTTCATGGGAACGATAGGTAAAAGAGGGTGGGTCAAAGAACGGGAGACCTCGTCCCTGTCAAAGACCAAGTGTGCAGAAATACAGTCTCACTAGAGCTATGAACCAGGGTAAAAATAATGTGAAGACTCTCAAATGAAACAATTCAAAGTGACGATAGTCTAGGGAGCACCCCTATGCATAGATTTCTGAAGGACTGTTGGCCACATGACTAAAAAGGACCTTAGATCTAGGTGTGAACAGCCACTGTGAAATGTCATCTAGGAAATGACAAACTAAGAGTGGACAGGAAGACCACGAGCCTCATGTTCTTCCAATACCAGTGGAGTGGGAAAGTGACAATGGACCATAATGACAGTGACCAAAAAGGAGCCAAGAGTCAAAAGCATCAAACTGGCCTACTGCTGGGAGCCCACTAAGAACTCCAGATGGATAAGAGAATGTTAGCACCATCACTACTTCCTCCCAAAATCCTATGAGTAGGGGAAATGGGTCAATAAAGGAAACCAGTTATTGGTGAAGAAATGTAAACGGAGGGGGTCTCCTAAGAAGATGTTGAGGGCGCCTGGGTGGCTCAGTCGGTTAAGTGACTGCCTTCGGCTCAGGTCATGATCCTGGAGTCCCGGGATCGAGTCCCACATTGGGCTCCCTGCTCAGCGAGGAGCCTGCTTCTCCCTCTAACCCTCCCCCATTTCATGTACTCTCTCTCTCTCATTCTCACTCTCTCAAAATAAATAAATAAATCTTTAAAAAAAAAAAAAAAGAAGATGTTGAGTGTCGGGGGAGACTGTTTATAATGGAATGGTGAAGTCTGAGTAGGGCTGCAAGAGCACTAGAAACAGGGTAACTGGGCAGAAACTCCGTGACTTACAAGGTTAAAGTCAGAGGGATCGAATGACCAAGGCAATTAATATTTATTACAGAAGCTAAATGAAATTCAATTCATTCAACAATTACTTGTCATGAGCTTACTGTACACCAGGCATTCTTTTCAGAACTGAGAACACAGCAGTGAACAAAACAAAACTCCCACCCTCACTGAGCTTACACTCCACTAAGAAAACAGCCCATCAATAAACAGGCAACGGGGCAAATGACAATTGGTGCAGGATTACGGGAACAGGGAGTGCGAGCTCAGGTGAGGGGGCACGCTTCACTAATAAGGTGACATCTGAGGAAGGACTTATGGGAGAAGAGAGAGCAAGACATGCAGAAATCTGGAGGGAGGGTATTCTGTTCTCAAGGGACAGAGAACAGTCACACCAAGGGTCTGAGACAGGAAAAGCTCTGGTGTGTTCAAACAGCAAGAGAGAAGTAAGAGATGAGGTCATACAGGAGTTCGTACTAAGCGTCAGTTCTCACAAACAGTGAAGAGTTGGTTTTTACCCTGAGTGAGACAGGAATCCGTGCAACGAGACTCTGAGCAGAAGGGTGACAGGATCTGACAGAGGGCAAAAGGCTCACTCTAGGTACAATGTGGAAAGTAACTTAGAAGGGACAGGTCAGAAGCAGAGAGACCAGTTAGGAGTGCCCTGCAATCATCCAGAAGATAGGTCACTTGGACCTGTGTAGTAGAAATATCAAAAATTATTAAGTTCTAGGTATGTTTTGAAAACAGACTTGAGAGGGCTTGCAGGCATTAAGGCTTGGCCGAAGACACTGGAAAGAGAGAGTGGCCATTTCCTGAGTCAGGAAAGATTATGAGTAAAGTTATTTTGTGCTGGAAATAAAAAGTACAGTTTACACTGATGAATGTGAAATACTTATTATTCACTCAGGTGGAGAGGGTGGATGAGCTGTTGGATATACAAATCTGTACAGTCCAAGGAAAGGAGCCTGGCTAGAATTTTTTTTTAAGCTGAGGAGCAGGGGGGACATAAGCAGATAGATAGCTAAAGCCCTGAGACCAGATGAGATTTCCACCCCAGGGAGTGAGTACAACCAGAGAAGTCGGAGAACCAAGCCCCGGAGCTCTCAAATATTTAGAAGTCAACTTGACAGAAGGAACCAGGAAGAGCTAACTGAGAAGCAGCAGTCAGCAGGTAGGAGGCAAACAACAGACTGTGATGTCCCAAAAGTCAAATAAAGAAAGTTCATGTAGGAAAAGGGAATTATCAGCTGTGTCAAATGCTGCTGACAGGCCAAGTTAGACGAGCACTGAGAATTGACAACTGGATTTAGCAACATGGAGGTCATCGGTGACCTTGACCAGAGCTGTTTTTCTGAAGCAGTGAATGTAAAACCCTGACTGAAGTAAATTAAGACAGAAGAAGCACTGAAAATAAAATGTACATAGACAGTTCTCTCCAGGAATTTTAAGGTAAAGGGAAGCAAAAGAAATGGGATGGGAACTATGGAGAGGGCTTTTTTTTTTTTAAGATGAGAAAAGTTACACATTGCAATAATAATCAGGTAGAGAGAAAAATTATTGATGCAAGAAAGAAAATGGAGAAGTGCTAAAGCAATGCATTCAAGGTGAGGAGCTAGAAATAAATGTATCCCTAGTCAGAAGGAGGAGGAGCAGAGGACAGAACATTTGAGTTCCACTGCAGCTAGGTCAACAGATGCGGGGTAAAAGCACAAAAACATTCCCTTTAGATGGTTTCTATTTTCTTAGTAAAATAGAAGCCAAGTTCCTCAAATAAGAGTTACACATGGAGACAGAATGCACACAGGAGGAGGACACCGTAAATGGAGTAGAGAATATGAGGGAATCCTGAGAGCGACGGCAAGATGAAATGGACTTCACAGCTCCAGGCAAGCCCAAGCTGAACCTCCGAGCCAGGCAGGAGGCCTACTGCTGCTCTACAACACGACGGCCTAGCTCTTAGGTGCTGGGGAAGCTGCAGGTACACCAAGCAGAGCTTTGAGGATTCTAACAACGACCCTATTCTCTCCTCCCCTGTACAGCCTACACTGGCAGACTTGTGCTAGGTACCGCTCACTCACTCCTCCAGTCACAGATCTGACTTCATGCCCGCTGACCAACTCCAAGTGCTCTGGCAGTGGTCAGTCAAGACCCAGCATCCGAATTCCACTCTCACAATTTCACCTGATCTCTGAGCAGCCCCTCCTATTTCAGCAATCATCCTCCTTCTCTGATTATTCACCCATTTTCCATCATTAGCTTCCCTTTTCCTGCCAGTCTTTAAACATTATTCTTCTAAAACAAACAAAACAAAACACAGCACACTATTTTTCTTCTCCATGATTTCAGGGCTGAGCCAGAAATCTGTTCTCAATCCACAAACTCTTCACAGGTAACCTAATCTGCTCCCAGGGTTTTAACCATCAACCCCAGAAATCCCTGGACAACAGTGTGAAAACCACTGGATTAGGGTATTAGCAAAAGTAAGTAAAGGGCACCTGGGTGGCTCAATCGGTTGGGTGTTTCCCTTAGGCTCAGGCTGCAATACGCTGGGATTGATCCCTGCGTCAGGCTCCCTATTCATAAGGGAGTCTGCTTCTCCCTCTCCCTCTGCCCCTCCCCCACACAGCTTGTGCTCGCTCTCTCGCACGCTCTCTCTAAAACATAAATAAAATCTTTAAAAAAAAAAAGAGTGAAATGAATGGCCATAAATCCTAAGTAGATTGGGGAGGAGAAAAAGAAACCAAGTACAGAGTGATGGATAAGTGGAGATGTCTATCAACTGAGGCTCCCAGTAGAACTGCAGGAGACCAAGGAATGTGGAAGAAGAGAAGGTTATGATTAAAGAATGTTTATAGATTTTTAAACTTAGTATTTGAATTTAGAGAACAAAAGTGTCAGGAATTCCAGAAAGTTCATGCAGAAGCAGAAGATGAGAAGGCATGAGAGGTAATGAACAAAATGAAATTAAGAAACCAAAATGCATGGCATAAAATGAAAAGACTAATGGAAAGCGATTCATTTAAGAACGGAAATAAGGCTAACAATTATAAAAACAAATATAAGTATTACTAATTTAAATATAAAAGCCACGCATTAGGAAAATAAAAATACAACTATAACGGATTAGAAAACTCACAGAATGGGTTAGACTATTTTTCTAGTTCCAAAAGTGAGACTAGGAGCAAATGCCTCCCCTAAATGAGTGCATCTTCAACAGAAAGCAACCCAGAGATGAGTGAAATGAAAGCAAGCTGTCGTGATGCCTTTTATTGTCCCTATATCTGGTGGGAACAAAAGGAAATTCCTAACCAAAAAAGGAGAAAGGCGGGGCACCCTGGGTGGCTTAGCTGGTTCCGCACTTGCCTTTGGCTCAGGTCATGATCCCAGGGTCCTGGGATCTAGCCCCGCATGGGGCTCCCTGCTCAGTGGGGAGTCAGCTTCTCCCTCTCCCTCTGCCACTCCCCCTGCTTATGCTCTCTCTCTCTCTAATAAATAAATAAAATCTTAAAAAAAAAAAAGAAGAAGAAAGTCATTACAGCTCCTCGCCATTAACAGTGAGTAAGATACAGCTGATAAAAAGGGAGAGGAACAGGCTCTCATGGTTCTCTAAGAAGACTGAGCTCTTCCCTCCTGGTCAGGGAGGAAGAGCAAGGTTACTGAAACTCAAGCAGAAACAATACCAGTTGCATGTCTTCTATGCCAGCTAAACTAGACAGCAGAAAATTCAGCCCTCTCGGGGGCCACATGGCTTTAGTCCTGATGATGATCAAGGATGGCTATCCTAGAAACATACACTCTTCCAAAACTGAAACAAGAAGAAATAGAAAATTTGAACAGACCGATTTCTAGTAATAAAACTGAATGGGTAACGAAAAACCACCAACAAACAAAAGTCCAGGACCTGATGGCTTCACAGGTGAATCTACCAAACATTTAAAGAATGGTTAATACCTATTCTTCTCAAACTATTCCAAAAAGATAGAAGATGGAGAAAAACTTCCAAATTCATCTTATAAGACCAGCATTACCCTGATACCAAAACCAGACAAAAACCTGAGGGGAAAAAAAAACAAGCTGATATCTCTGCTGAACACAGAGGCAAAAACTCTTCAACAAAATACTAGCAAACCCAATCCAACAATACATGAAAAAAATCATTCACCACAATCAAGTGGGATTTATTCCAGGGATTCAAACATGGTTCAATAGTCACAAACCAATCAATGTGATACATCATACTAACAAGAGGCAGGATAAAAACCATATGATCATTTCGTAGATGCAGAAAAAGCAACTGATAACATCCAATCATGATAAAAACACTCAACAAAGTGAGTTTAGAGGGAGTAATACCTCAACATAATAAAGGTCATATATGAAAAATCTACAGTTAACATCATACTCAATGATGTAAAACTGAAAGCTTTTTCTCTATGATCAGGAACAAGGCAAGGATGTTCACTCTCACCACTTTTATTCAACAAAGTACTAGAAGTCCTAGCTGCAGCAATCAGGCAAGAAAAAGAAATAAAAGACATATATTGCTGAGGAAGTGGGGTGCCTGGGTGGCTCACTCGATAAGTGTCCAGCTCTTGATCTCAGATCAGGTCTTGATCTCAGGGTCGTGAGTTCAAGCCCCACATTGGACTCCATGCTAGGCATGGAGCCTACATTTAAAAAAAAAAAATTGCTAAGGAAGAAGTAAAACTACTACTGTTTGCAGATGACATGACACAATATATAGAAAACACTAGAGACTCCACCAAAAATCTATTAGAACTGATACTGAATTCAGTAAAGTTGCAGGACACAAAATTAATATTCAGAAAACTTGCATTTCTATACACTGATAACAAAGTAGCAGAAAGAGAAATGAAAGTATCAATCCCATTTACGATTGTACCAAAAATAATAAAATACCTAGGAATAAACTCATCAAAAAGGTAAAACACCTATATTCTGAAAACTATAAGACATTCATGAAATAAAGATGACACAAACAAACAGAAAGATACACCATGCTCATGGACTGGAAGAATATTATTAAAATGTCCATACTAAAGCTATCTACAGATGCACTGCAATCCCTACCAAAATACCAATAGCATTTTTCCCAGAACTAGAACAAATAATCCTAAAATTTGTAGAGAACCACAAAAGACCTTGAATAACCAAAGCAATCTTGAGAAAGAAGAACAAAACTGGAGGTATCACAATCCCAGATTTAAAAATATACTACAAAGCTAAAGTAATCAAAATAGTACAGTACTGGCACAAAAACAAGAAACACGGGTCAACAGAACAGGACAGAGAGACCAGAAACAAACCCATATCTATATGGTTAATTAATCTACAACAAAGGAGGCAAGCATATACAATGGGGAAAAGACAGTCTTCTCAATAAATGGTGCTGGGAAAACTGGACAGCTACATGCACAAGAATGAAACTGGACCATTTTCTTACAACATACCCCAAAATAAATTCAAAACAGATCAAAGACCTAAATATGAGACCTGAAATCATAAAACTCCAGAAGCAAACAGAGCTAGCAACCTCTTGGAAATCACCTTAGCAAAATAGTTGTGGATATGTCTCCTGAAGCAAGAGATACAAAAGTAAAAATAAACCATTGGGACTACGCGGAAACAAAAAGCTTTTTGCACAGCAAAGAAATCCATCCACAAAACAAACAGTCAACTTAATGACTGTGAGAAGATATTTGGAGCAAATATCCAAAATACATAAAGAACTTACACAACTCAATACCAAAAAAACAAACACTCCAATTTAAAAATGGGCAGAGGACCTGAATAGACATTTTTCCAAAAAACACATACAGATAAGCCTATGTGAAAAGATGTGCAACATCAGGGAAATGCAAATCAGAACCACCTTACACCAAAAACAAACAAACAAATAAATACGACCTCATACCAGTCAGAATGGTTAGTATCAAAAAGACAAAAAATAACAAGTGTTGGTGAAGATGTGGAGAAAGAGGACCCCTTGTGCACTGTTAGTGGGAATGCAAATCAGTGCAGCCACTCTGTGAAACAGTATAGACGATCCTCAAAACATTAAAAAAAGAAATACCATATGATCCAATATTTGCACTACGGGGTATTTACCCAAAGACAACAAAAACATTAATTTGAAAAGATGTATATACTCATGTGTATTGCAGCATTTTCTACAACAGCCAAGATACAGAGACAACCCAAGTGTCTACCAATAGATGAATGAGTAAAGAATATGTGGCACATATATATAAATAAAATAGAGTATTACTCAGCCATAAAAGAGAATGATATCTTGCCATTTGCAACAACATGGATGGACCTAAGGGTATTATGCTGAGTGAAATAAGTCAGACAAAGAAAGACAAAATACCGTATGATTTCACTTACATGTGGAATCTAAAAAAAATGAAAAGCAAACAACCAAACAAAATGGACTCTTAAATACAGAAAATAAACTGGTGGTTGCCAGAGGGAAGGTGGGTAGGAGGATGGGTGAAACAGATAAAGGGCATTAAGAGGTACAAACTTCCAGTTATAAAGTAAGTCAGTCACTGAGATGAAAAGTACAGCATAGGAAATATAGTCAATAATATTGTAAAAATGTTATATGGTGACAAATGGTGACTACATTTATTGTCGCGAGCACTGGGTAATGTACAAAATTGTTGAATCAATAGGTTGTACACCTAAAACTAATATAACATTGTATGTTAACTATACTTAAATTATAATTTTTTAATTAAAAAAAGGGCTAGGCATTTGGGAACTGAATCACCCGGTCACAAATAATCTAATAATGCTTTCAAAATACAATGTTAAAAGCTAAAATTCTTAAATTCCAGGTATAAGATTTGAACCTAAATTCAAACTGGTACATTATAATCAAATGGTACTACCTAGTAGCTTTTCATTCAAGGCCGATAGGCTTCAACTATTTTAGGGTAACCAGAAGGAATGAGTATCATAAAAGAGTCATGGGTGCAAAGACGCTCAAGGACTGTTACCGTGAACACATATCTGACAAAATCTTGGCAGAGAAATGAGGAAACTATAATTGAGCCAATAATCTCATACCACAGCTGAGAGCCAATAGACACTGCTTTATTTTAAGGTCACTAAATCAAAAAATAGAGATGTTAAGTATCCTTTAACATTACAAGCTAACCACTAAAATAAAATTAAAATTCTTCAAGTTACCCTAAGAGCCAGGAAAACAACAATAAAACAAAGAAAAATCCAGACTATGTAGTAAAAGACAGGAAGACACCAACATTATGAAAATAATAATACAACAGATTAAAGATGAAACACTAAAACCAAAATTGTAAGTGAGACAAATGATTAAAAGAAAACGCTCACAGATACAGACATATCTACAATAAAGTGACTCATGCGCCTGGGTGGCTCAGCTGGTTGAGCGCCTGCCTCCGGCTCAGGTCCCTGACCCCAGACTTCTGGGGTGGAGCCCCGCACCGGGCTCCCTGCTCCGCGGGAAGCCTGCTCCTCCCTCTCTTCCTTGCTCTCGCTCTCACTCTTCCTCTCAAAAAATCTTTTAAAAAAATGAAATAAAATAAAGTGACTCAAAAAGATTGAAAACAAAAGGATAAACAGAGACAAACCAGGCAGATGCTAACAAAGAAGCTGTCGTGTTTTTTTTTAATAAGGTGTGAAGACAAAATAGGGTACTTTATGAACAACAGTATCGCCCACAATGAAGAAAGAATCCTCATGTACCAAAAACACCAAGATAATTTTTCAAAACTGAGGATGAAAGGGAAAATGTAAACTACTACTTTAGTTGGGAGTCTTCAACTCACCATCAAAGAAAAAGCAAATGCAAACCAAATACATAATAATAAATATGAAATTTTTTACAGTAATAATATTGCTCCAGTAAATACATGGCTTTATCATACTCAATGGTATATACCTATAAATCCATGTCCTGCCACCCCAATGTCCTAGCCCCTCACAACTACTGCTTTCTGTTTCTATGGATTTGCCTATTCCGGATATTTCATATAAATGAAAACATAATATGCGCCTTTTTGTGTCTGTCTTCTTTCCTTAGCATAATATTTTCAAGGTTCATCCATGCTATAGCATGTACCAATACATCGTTCTTCCAGACTTTTTACAAGAAAAATAAAACACTATGTAATTAAAAACACAGTGAATATTTTGTTGCTAGCAGCTGCAAGCATTCCTTTCAGATACATTTGCATATGTTCATTGTTTATAACTGCAACAAACCACCTTTTAAAGAGATAAGAAAACAAAATTAGCAATATTCTATCTCCCAAACAATTAACATGACTTTGAAACACAAGCGGATATCCACTTTTCTGTTATCGGCACCATCATAATAAATTGCCCTGTGTCCATCAACTTGTGCTTCACTAAAGGTAAAACAGTATTTCCTCATAAACATCTAACAGAGACCTTTAACAAGGAGTAAATATTCTGTTTTTCAAGATTATCACAGTAAATGTCAAATTCAGTAATGTCATCTACAATATTACACTTTATTACTTATTGAGATTTTTCAGATTCTGTCTAATCTTACATTGTACGTCACCAGCCAAAAGTTCTCTAAAAGAACTTTTAGAGACCCAGAGCATTTGACAAAATCCAATACCCATTTATGATAAAAGCTTCTGAGACCCAGACTCCAGCAAAACGCAAACGAAAGACAGCTTTACCTGAGAGAAGCTGCCACCAGAGCCAGCTGTCACTCACTTTGTCCTTCGTGTTCTACATCCCAAGCACAGCTATTCTACCCACAAAGCCCCCCCCTTCTGAACCCTCACAATACTCCTAGTTCACAGTATTTCAGCACAACCACTGATTTCCATTAAATGTTTCATGTAAATAAAATGTGTCTCCTAAAATTCTTATTATATATAGTTTAGGCACATTAAAGGTACTAATACAAACAGGAACTACCTTATACATCTCTTGAATCTTCCTGAGTGCCTAGATAAATAATTTTAAAATAAACAGAGTAAATTACAATCCTTCCCACTTCTGGTTCCTTAACCTCCATGAGGCCCAGTCACGGCGAAGGGGAGACACTTTGAATAGGATGAAAGACAGAAGTTTAAAATCGACTGGACTTGATTTTTCAATATGTGAGAGTGACCATAAAACTATTAGATGAGCCAAAGTTGTCACCAAAGGAAGGGAACAGAGACCCAACAAAGGATCCTTGCAAGCAGCAGTGGGAGAAAATGAAACTGCTTTACAACTATTTCCTACCAAGTTTACCCACACAATAACCAGTTAAGTATGACCTCTGAACGATACTAAGTCTTCCTTCCAGGAGAGGAACAGCTCTCCACTAATTATCTTCTTTGATTTTTTTAAATCAGAGTAGTTTTCCTCATATAGATCAGGTACATGTTTTGTTAGCTTTATACCTAAGCACTGTTTTCTTCATGCTAATGTTAATGGTGTATTTTTAATTTCAAATTCCAATTTTTCATCCCGGTATACAGGACAGCAACGGACTTTTGTGTATTAACGTTGTATCTTAATGTCTTGCTATAATCTATTAGTCCCAGGAGTTCTATTGTTGTTATTAACTTTCTGGGATTGTCTACCTAGACTATCATGTCATCTCTGAATGAAGACAGTTTGCTTTTTCTCTCCCCAATTTGTAAACCTATCAGTTCCTTTCCTTTTCTCACTGCATTAGCTAGGACTTCCACAAAAAAGCAGTGATAAAAGGGGACATCCTTGCCTTGTTTCTGATCTTAGTTGGAAAGCTTTTGGTTTCTTCATTAGTGTGATATTAGCTGTAGATATTTTGTGGATGTTCTTTATCAAGCTGAGGAAGTTCCCCTCTATTCTTGGTTTATTGAGAGCTTTTATCATAAATGGGTATTGGATTTTGTCAAATGCTCTCTCCGATAGGATATTAATAGGATTATATGCTATTTCTTCTTGAGTCTGTTGATGTGATGGATTATACCAAGTGATTTCTGAATGTAGAACCAGCCTTGCATACTTGGAATAAATCCCACTTGGTCGTGGTGTATAATAATTCTTTTGATATGCTACTGGATTTAGTTTGCTAATATTTTCTTGCAGAACTGTGCATTTATGCTCACAACAGATACTGGTCTGTAGTTTTCCTTTATTGCAATGTTTTTGTCCAATTTTAGTATTAAGGTAATGCTGGCGTCCTAGAATGAGCTAGAAGTGTTCGCTCTGCTTCTAGTTTCTGTTCGAGATTACAGAGAATTGGTATCACATCTTCCTTAACCATTTGGTAGAATTCACCGGTGAAACCATCTAGGACTGTTTGGAAGGTCAATTGCTGATTCAATTTCTTTAAAAGATACAGGCCTACTCAGATTATCTGTTTCTCATTCTATTACACTTTATTTGATTTCTACCATTCCTTCGTTCTTAAAGTTTCCATCTCTTTGCTTACATTATCCATCTGTTCTTGCATATTGTGCACTATTGCCATTACCACCCTTGGCATATTAATTAGTTATTTCAAATTCGGGCTTTATAAACCCCAAGTCTCTGTCATATCTAAAGCTGTTTCTGATGCTTGCTTTGTATCTTTCAACTGTATATTTTGCCTTTTGGTTTTTAAATTTTTTCATTAAAAGTCAAGGCATTATAGGGGCACCTGGGTGACTCAGTCAGTTAAGCATGTGCCTTTGGCTCAGGTAAGATCCCAGGGTTCTGGGATCGAGCCCCACATCGGGCTACCAGCTCAGCGGGGAGCCTGCTTCTCCCTCTCCCTCTGGGCTCCCCCTGCTTGTACTTTCTCTAACTGCCAAATAAATAAATAAACTCTTTTTTAAAAAAGACATTATACTAGAGGAGCTAGGGAAAAAACAGCAAATAAAGCCTAAACCCAGCAGGAGAAGAGAAATAATAAAGATCAGAGCAGAAATCAATGAAATAGAAACCAAAAGAACAGTAGAACACATCAACGAAACTAGGAGCTGGTTCTTTGAAAGAATTAACAAGATTGATAAACCCCAGGCCAGACTTATCAAAAAGAAAAGAGAAATGACCCAAATCAACAAAATCAGGAATGAAAGAGGAGAGATCACAACCAACACCAAAGAAATACAAACAATTATAAGAACATATTATGAGCAACTATACGACAGCAAATTAGATAACCTGGAAGAAATGGATGCATTCCTAGAGATGTATCAACTACCAAAACTGAACCAGGAAGAAATAGAAAACCTGAACAGACCTATAACCACTACAGAAATTGAAGTAGTCATCAAATATCTCCCAACAAACAAAAGCCCAGGGCCAGATGGCTTCCCAGGGGAATTTACCAAACATTTAAAGAAGAATTAATACCTATTCTCCTGAAACTGTTCCAAAAAATAGAAATGGAAGGAAAACTTCCAAACCCATTTTATGTGACCACCATTACCTTGATCCCAAAACCAAAGACCCCATCAAAAAGGAGAATTACAGACCAATATCCTTGATGAACACAGATGCAAAAATTCTCACCAAAATACTAGCCAATAGGATCCAACAGTACATTAAAAGGATTATTCACCATGACCAAGAGGGATTTATCCCTGGGCTGCAAGGTTGGTTCAACATCCACAAACCAATCAATGTGATATAACATATTAACAAAAGAAAGAACAAGAATCATTTGATCCTCTCAATAGATGCAGAGAAAGTATTTCACAAAGTACAGCATCCCTTCTCGATCAAAACTCTTCAGAGTATAGGGATAAAGGGTACATACCTCAATATCATAAAAGCCATCTATGAAAAACCTACAGCGAATATCATTCTCAATGGGGAAAAACTGAGAGCTTTCCCCCTAAGGTCAGGAACGTGGCAGGGATGTCCACTATCACCACTGCTTTTCAACATATTACTAGAAGTCCTAAACACGGCAATCAGACAACAAAATCAAAGGCATCCAAAACAGCAAAGAGGAAGTCAAACTCTCACTCTTTGCAGATGATATGATACTGTATGTGGAAAACCCAAAAGACTCCACCCCAACACTGCTAGAACTCATACAGGAATTCAGGAAAGTGGCAGGATATAAAATCAATGCACAGAAATCAGTGGCATTCCTATACACCAACAAGACAGAAGAGAGACAAATCAAGGGGTCGATCCCATTTACAATTGCACGCAAAACCATAAGATGCCCAGGAATAAATTTAACCAAAGAGGCAAAGGATCTGTACTCAGAAAACTATAAAATACTCATGAAAGAAATTGAAGAAGACACAAAGAAATGGAAAAACGTTCCATGCTCATGGATTGGAAGAACAAATGTTGTGAAGATGTCAGTGCTACCTAGAGCAATCTACACATTCAATGCAATCCCCATCAAAATACCATCCACTTTTTTCAAAGAAATGGAACAAATAATCCTAAAATTTGTATGGAACCAGAAGAGACCCCGAACAGCCAGAGGAATATTGAAAAAGAAAAGCAAAGCTGGCGGCATCACAATTCCAGACTTCCAGCTCTATTACAAAGCTGCCATCATCAAGACAGTATGGTCCTGGCACAAAAACAGACACATAGATCAATGGAACAGAATCGAGAGCCCAGAAATGGACCCTCAACTCTATGGTCAACTCATCTTGGACAAAGCAGGAAAGACTGTCCAATGGAAAAAAGACAGTCTCTTCAACAAATGGTGTTGGGAAAATTGGACAGCTGCATGCAGAAGAATGAAACTGGACCATTTCCTTACACCACACACAAAAATAGACTCCAAATGGTTGAAAGACCTAAATGTGAGACAGGAGTCCATCAATATCCTAAAGGAGAACACAGGTAGCAACCTCTTCGACCTCAGCTTCTTCCTAGCAACATCGCCAAAGGCAAGGGAAGCAAGGGCAAAAATGAACTATTGGGATTTCATCAAGATAAAAAGCTTTTGCACAGCAAAAGAAACAGTCCACAAAACCAAAAGACAACCAACAGAATGGGAGAAAATATTTGCAAATGACATATCAGATAAAGGGCTAGTATCCAAAATCTATAAAGAACTCATCAAACTCAACACCCAAAGAACAAATAATCCAATCAAGAAATGGGCAGAAGACATGAACAGACATTTTTCCAAAGAAGACATCCAAATGGCCAACAGACACAGGAAAAAGTGCTCAAAATCGCTCAGCATCAGGGAAATCCAAATCAAAACCTCAATGAGATACCACCTCACACCAGTCAGAATGGCTAAAATTAACAAGTCAGGAAACGACAGATGTTGGAGGGGATGCAGAGAAAGGGGAACCCTCCTACACTGTTGGTGGGAATGCAAGCTGGTGCAACCACCCTGGAAAACAGTGTGGAGGTTCCTAAAAAAGTTGAAAATGGAGCTACCATACGATCCGGCAATTGTACTACTGGGTATTTACCCCAAGGCTACAAATGGAGGGATCCGAAGGGGTACGTTCACCCCGATGTGTATAGCAGCAATGTCCACAATAGCCAAACTGTGGAAAGAGCCAAGATGTCCATCGACAGATGAATGGATAAAGAAGATGTGGTATATATACACGATGGAATATTATGCAGCCATCAAAAGGAATGAGATCTTGCCATTTGCAACGACGTGGATGGAACCGGAGGTTGTTATGCTGAGTGAAATAAGTCAATCAGAGAAAGACATGTATCATATGACCTCACTGATATGAGGAATTCTTAATCTCAGGAAACAAACTGAGGGTTGCTGGAGTGGTGGGGGGTGGGAGGGGTGGGGTGGCTGGGTGATAGGCATTGGGGAGGGTACGTTCTATGGTGAGCGCTGTGAATTGTGCAAGACTGTTGAATCACAGATCTGTACCTCTGAAACAAATAATGCAATATATGTTAAGAAAAGAAAAAGAAGATAGCAGGAGGGGAAGAATGAAGGGGAGTAAATCGGGGGAGACGAACCATGAGAGATGATGGACTCTGAAAAACAAATTGGGGGTTCTAGAGGGGAGGGAGGTGGGGGAATGGGTTAGCCTGGTGATGGGTATTAAAGAGGGCACATTCTGTGTAGAGCACTGGGTGTTATATGCAAACAATGAATCATGGAACACTACATCAAAAACTAATGATGTAATATATGGTGATTAACATAAGAAAACTAATGAGGTAATGTATGGTGATTAACATAACAAAATTTAAAGAAAAAAAGACATTATATAGAGGGTAAGAGGAACTAGGGTAAATAGGTCTTCAGTGAGGTTTATGTTTATCTGGCTGTGAGCTGGGCTGTTTACTGTTTGATGAAGCTGTAGGAGCCAGAGGCTAGAATGTCCTCTAGGGTGCTTGGTTTTGTCTCCCCTGTTGCCTCTGGTTTTCTATAGAGACTTCCTCTTAAAGAGAGTCTGAGCCTTGCAGTTCTTTTAGCTGTAATCCCCTGTTATTATACAGAAGCCTGACTGATATGGTAGAAAGGGGTGGTTCTGGTAAAAACAATTTCCCTGGAGAGCAGGCCTTTTGTCAAGGTGAACAAAATGTTCTGGTTATTTTCCAGAATGGTTACTTTCCCTCCCCCCTGCCAGAAGCACTAGGGGACTTTTTTTTTTT
This sequence comes from Eumetopias jubatus, assembly GCF_037043125.1. Taxonomy (NCBI): domain Eukaryota; kingdom Metazoa; phylum Chordata; class Mammalia; order Carnivora; family Otariidae; genus Eumetopias; species Eumetopias jubatus. The sequence continues at coordinate 159,879 of NW_028274953.1, forward strand.
TTTTTTTTTTTTTTTTTACCTGAGAACCCAATAGAGCTCTTAGAAGTAAAACTCATTAAAGTGTAGAAGCACCCCCTATGAAGACTAGACCTCTGGAGGTTCAAACTCTGGTTAGTCCACACTAAACCTCCATCAATTAATTAATTACAGCTTAAGTGTTCCTACCAGTACTAGCTACTTAGCAGGCTTCTGCTATATAGGCTTTTGTTCTGGGTAAGCTATGATTCTAGGTACCCACCTCTCTTTCCAGTTTTCAAGGCAGCAATGTGCCCTATGATCTCAATTCTCTGACGAATCTAAGAAGAGCTGCTGATTTTCCAGTTCTTCAGCTTTTCTCACTATTGGGAGTTTGGGAATGATGACTCCAAGCTCTTTTCAAGTTGGACTGGAAACCAAAAGTCACCTATATGTTTTATTGTTTTAGCTCTTAGCTTTAGGTCTTTGATTTATTTGGAAATTATTTTTTGTGTATGGTGTATATGATGTAAAATACTGTTTTAAAAATACTTATTCTCTTGGAGAACTCTCTTGGATTCATCATTTGGCAGCTGCTTGGGATCTTCCTCTGATATGCAGTCTCTGCATAGACTTAATCCAGATGAGTTATGCCAGGGCTTCTTTCTAACTTATTCTGTTTTACTTTTAATTTTAAATATAAGTTTCTGGTTGACAGAGTAAACATTATTTTAATCATTTTTTAAAAAAACACAAGGTGTAAGATCATAATGGAAAGTGCTTTCTCCCCCATTTTAATACTAAGTAGTTTGGAATGATCTATCCTTTAATCTCTTAATGTGCCTATTTTTTTTTAAAGAGAAAGGAATTCAGTTATTACAATGTTCCAATTAAATTAATATAAGCATTCCCTACTAAGGCAACTTATAATAGAAAACAAGCATTACTTGTAAGAGGCTATTCAAATTGTGTTGATTATGTAATTATTTCTGTGCTTATGTATTTTTTGGCAGTTAGTCTAAAAGAGAGTTCCTCCACCCTGGCACTCTTAACATTTTAGGCCAAATAATTCCTTGTTGCTGTGAGGGTCCTTGCAATGTAGGAGTGTAGTATCATCTTGGTCCTCTACCCGCTAGATGCCAACACATAATCCACCCCTCAAGTTGTTACACTACTACATGTTTTCTGGGGGGGTGGGGAGGGGACCCAGTTGAGAACCAGTGGTCTAAGAAATGAATGCTAAATGTGGAAAAAAGAAATAATGTAAAAATTATATTACTTGGTTTTAATTTTTTCAAATAATGTAAATTTTCAAGTGAAGGAATGGAAGCTAAATCTCTAAGGAATGACTTAAAAATTGTTGTGTCATTGTGCAAGACTGTTGAATCACAGATCTGTACTTCTGAAACAAATAATGCAAGATATGTTAAGAAAAAAGAAAAAGAAGAAGATAGCAGGAGGGGAAGAATGAAGGGGAGTAAGTCAGAGGGGGAGACGAACCATGAGAGACGATGGACTCTGAAAAACAAACTGAGGGTTCTAGAGGGGAGGGGGGTGGGGGGATGGGTTAGCCTGGTGATGGGTATTAAGGAGGGCACGTTCTGCATGGAGCACTGGGTGTTATGCACAAACAATGAATCATGGAACCCTACATCAAGAACTAATGATGTAATGTATGGTGATTAACATAACAATAATATATATATATATATATATATATATATATATATATATATTGTTGTGTCAGAGATATACATGCATGTGATATACAGACCTCAAGAAAAGACTGCCAGGGGCGCCTCGGTGCCTCGGTTGGTTAAGTGGCCGACTCTTCGTTTCTGCTCAGGTCATGATCTTGGGGTTGTGAGATCAAGCCCCACATCAGGCTCCGCATTCAGCGTGGAGTCTACTTGAGATCCTCTCTCTCACTCTCCCTCTGCCCCTCCCCCTGCTCACACAAACTCTCTCTCAGGAAAAAAAGTATTAAAAAAAAAAAAAGACTTCCATCCAACTCTCCTCCATAGGCAATCTGTTGTTTTCCTAAGCCATTTCCGTAATACTAGGAAATGTTTCAGTTTACTGACATTAACAATATATACTGACTACCCAATACAGAAGTTCAGAATTTACCGATTAGCTTTCTGATACTGAGGATTTACGCCAATCAATGACTATTACCACTACTACCTGTCTTCCACTTCCTCCTCTGGCATTTATTATATTATTACTCTTTGTTATTCTCTTGGGTAACCCGCTAAGGATTTAAATCTTTACTTCTTGTCTTACCAGTTTATTCCCAAAGGTGTAGCTGACAGATGTCTTCCTGCTCCTAAATTCTCTAGTAGCTGCTATTACATTATTGTGATTATTAACATCATCCTAAGTAGTAAAAAAAAAAAAAACAAAAAACTAATTATCTAACAATAGATGAATGGTTCTCCTTAGTTTTTCATGGTTTAAGATAATGAGACAAAGAAAATTTTAATGCATACAAGCCATATTTTTACATAAATGCAATATAAATTCCCAGGAATAAGGTTATTGAATCATAGTGTATAAATACTCCATCATATTGCTTTCCAGCATGGTTATTAGAATCCATTTTATTTTGTTCATATTGAAAATAGTGTTATTTTTTTCCCAATTACATAAATAAAAAATCCTTATTAAAAATTCAATCAATTCAGGGGCACTTGGCTGGCTCAGTGGGTAGAACACGCAACTCTTCATCTCAGGGTTGTAAGTTCAAGCCCCACAGTGGGTATGGAGATTACCTAAAGATAAAATTTTTTTTAAAAATCTAATGTATTCAAAGAAGTATAAGGAAGAAAGTAAAAATATGAAATTCCACATTTAGTATAATCCTTCCTGTTTTTTTTTTTAAGATTTTATTTATTTGAGAGAGAGAGAATGAGAGATAGAAAGCACGTGAGGGAAGAGGGTCAGAGGGAGAAGCAGACTCCCCGCTGAGCTGGGAGCCCGATGTGGGACTCGATCCCAGGACTCCAGGATCATGACCTGAGCCGAAGGCAGTTGCTCAACCAACTGAGCCACCCAGGTGCCCCTTCCTGTTCTTTTTAAAAAATATTTAAGTAATGGGCGCCTGGGTGGCTCAGTTGGTTAGGCGACGGCCTTCGGCTCAGGTCATGATCCTGGAGTCCCGGGATCGAGTCCCACATTGGGCTTCCTGCTCAGCGGGGAGTCTGCTTCTCCCTCTGACACTCTTCCCTCGCGTGCTTTCTATCTCTCGTTCTCTCTCTCTCTCAAATAAATAAATAAAATCTTTAAAAAAAATATTTAAGTAATTGTCATTAATTTCCACCTTATTTGGCACTTTTGTTAGGAATGGTTGCTTAATTTTATCAACATTTACTGGAATAATCAATTTTTCTTTTAAATTCTTGAGATGATAGAGGCGCCTGAGTGGCTCAGTTGATTAAGCATCCAACTCCTGATTTCAGCTCAGGTCATGATCTCAGGATTGTGAAATCAAGCCTCATGTGGAGCCTGCTTAAGATTCTCTCTCTGCCTCTCTCTCTGCCCGTAACCCCTCCCTCTCTTGAAAAATAAATCAATAAATAAATTCTTGAGATGATAAATTATGTTAGTATGTTTCATGGTCCTAAGCCATCCTGATACTGACCCATTCCCCTGGAATAAATCCATTTTATTTACTGTGTATTAATCCTTTCATACATTATTATATTGTACTATATTTAAATTTTTTTATAATTCTTTTTTATTAAGATTTTGAGGTTATGGTAACTTCATAAAATGAATTTGGGAGCTTTCCTCCTTTTTGTGTGAGTTACATCAAATAATAATAATCATTATTATCTTGAAGGGTGATACAGAATTCGGCTATGAAGTCATCAGGTCCCAATATTTTATGTGATACAGAGTATTAAACACATCTCCAATGTCTTCTATGATATATAACTAACTCAAGTTTTTAGATTTTACCTTGGTTAAAGAAAATGAATCTAGGAGGGAGGCAAGATGGGCAGAAGAGTAGGGGACCTTGTTTCATCTGGTCCCTTGAATTTAGCTAAATAACTATGAAATCATTCTGAACACCTATGAATTCAACCTGAGATATAAGAAAAGAATTGCTGCAATTCTACAAATAGAAAAGCGACCACATTTTGCAAGGTAGGAGGTACAGAGAAGTGAATCTGAGGGGATACATCGGAAGATAAACAGCAGGAGGGAGGGAGCCAACTACAGGAAAGTGATATAGCAGTGGACTGCAAAATCTGAACTTTTAGCAGTCTGCTCCGGTGAGAGACGTCCCTGCCTGAAAGGTGCTCAGGTGGCAAAGCAAGGCAGAATCCTAGGTGGGACAGTGTGGTCTCAGGCTGCCCCAGGTCACAGAAGGAACAGGGCTGCCTGAGCCAGCAGAGTTCCCAAGCACTGGAGCAGGGAAACCAGTTACAGTCAGTGAGCCCACGCTCTCAGCTCGGTTTGCCATGAACTGCAAACCACAGTACCATTTGGCGACCACTCTCTGTGCAGGGGCCCTGCAAAGGGCAGAAATGCAGCAAACTTCTCCCTCCCCCCTCCCCCGGGGAGGAGGGGCGCGGGTGGGCACTGCGGGAGTCTGCAGAGTTTAGCACACACAAAAGTGAAGACTGCTCTTCCTTGAGGGTTTACTGAAGAGAGGGGCCATGGTCTCTCAGCTCTGGGGCTGGAGATCAGGGCATAGTCATTTTTATTTTCATCCTCTAAAGCAGCACGCAAAGCCTCCAGGGAATAAAAGCCACATAGAACAACCCCAAGCAGCTTACACTGAGCCCAGCCCCCTGGCAAGGGGCAGTTCAACTCCACCCAAGCAAAGACACCTAAGAATCAGTGCAGCAGGCCCCTCCCCCAGAAGACCAGCTGGAACATCAGGTGAATACCAAGTTTACTGAGCTCACAGAACTGCAAAACTCCAGCACTAGGGGAAAATAGTATATACAATTCAAGGGTTTTTTTTCATGATTCTTTTATCTTTCAGTTTAAAATTTTCCTTTTTTTTCTTTTTTTCCTTTTCAACTAGTTTCTTATTTTATCAACCCTGTTAAGTCTTTAACTTTCATTTTTACATTTACATTTTATAGATATATTCATTTTTCGCTTCCTTTCACTGTATTCAACTTTATTTTTGTATAGACATAAGTTTTGCTTTCTTTACAATTTGGGGATTTAGTGCCTTCTAACAAACAAACCAGATACACCCAGGACCAAGTGGATCACCCTGTTTTGTCCACCTGGGAGATTATATTCCCCTTTTTCCCATTTTTTTTTTCTTTTCTTTTTTGGTTTCCAACCTCTTCAGATTTCTCTAGTGTGTATTTCACTTGGGTTGTGGTTAATATTTTTTTTAAAGATTTTATTTATTTGAGAGCAAGAGCAAGCACCAGTGGGGGAGGGGCAGAAGGAGAAGCAGACTCCCCACCCAGCAGGGAGCCCAACACAGGGCTCGATCCCAAGACCCTGAGATCATGACCTGAGCCAAAGACAGATGCTTAACCGACTGAGCCATTTTTTTTGTTCTCTCATTCATCTATTCTTCTCTGGGCAAAATTACTAGGAGGAGGAATTCACAACCAAAGAAAGAACCAGAGGTAATACTCTCTGCCAGAGATCTAATCGATATGGATTTAAGTAAAATGTTAGAGCTGGAATTCAGAATAACGATTATAATGTTACTGGCTGGGCTTGAAAAGGCATAAAAGACACTAGAGAATCTCTTGGTGCAGAAATAAAATCTAATCAGGCCGAAATTAAAAATGCTTTAACTGAGATGCAGTCTAAGTTGGATGCTCTAACAGCTAAGGTAAATGAGGCAGAGGACAGAATAAGTAACATAGAAGAAAGTTGATGGAAAGGAAGGAAGCTGAGGAAATGAGAAAAAAAACACTAATGGACCATGAGAGGAGGCTTCGAGAAATCAGCGATACCATAAAGTGAAACAATATTAGAATTACTGGGGTCCCTGAAGAAGAAGAAAGAGAGAGGGACAGAAGGTATATTTGACCAAATCATACCTGAGAACTTCCCTAATCTGGGGAAGGACACAGACATTCAAGTCCAAGAGGTAGAGAGGACCACTCTCAAAATCAAAAAAAAAGATCAACAACCCAACATAATAGTGAAGCTAGAAATGAAAAAAAACCACTAATGGACCATGAGAGGAGGCTTCAAGAAATCAGCGATACCATGAAGTGAAACAATATTAGAATTACTGGGGTCCCTGAAGAAGAAGAAAAAGAGAGGAACAGAAGGTATATTTGAGCAAATCATACCTGAGAACTTCCCTAATCTGGGGAAGGACACAGACATTCAAGTCCAAGAGGTAGAGAGGACCACTCTCAAAATCAAAAAAAAAAGATCAACAACCCAACCTAAAAGTGAAGCTAGCAAATTTCAGAAATACAGAGAAAATCTTGAAAGCAGCTCAAACGATGGACTCTGAAAAACAAACTGAGGGTTCTAGAGGGGAGGCGGGGGATGGGTTAGCCTGGTGATGGGTATTAAAGAGGGCACGTTCTGCGTGGAGCACTGGGTGTTACGCACAAACAACGAATCATGGAACACTACATCAAAAACTAATGATGTAATGTATGGTAATTAACATAACAATAAAAAATTTAAAGGAAAAAAAACAAAGAAAGCAGCTCAAGACAAGAGGTTCTTAACCTACAGGGGTAGAAACATCAGGCTGGCAGCAGACCTATCCACAGAGAGCCGGCAGGCCAGAAAGGGCTGGCATGATATATTCAGGGTACTAAATGAGAAAAACATGCAGCCAAGAATACTTCATCCAGCAAGGCTGTCATTCAGAATGGAAGGAGAGATAAAGAGCTTCCAGGACAAACAGAAAATAAAAGAATTTGTGACCACTAAACCAGCCCTGCAAGAAATATTAAAGGGGATTCTCTAAGCAAAGACAGAGCCCAAAAGTAACACAGACCAGACAGAAACAATCTACAGAAACAGAGACTTTACAGGTAATACAGTGGCACTAAATTCATATCTTTCAATAATTACTGACTGTAAATGGGCTAAGTGCTCCAATCAAAAGACATAGGGTATCAGATTGGATTTAAAAAAAGCAAGACCCATGCATATGCTGTCTACAAGAGACACATTTTAGACCTAAAGACACCTCCACATTGAAGGTGAGGGGGTGGAGAACCATTTATCATGCCAATGGATATCAAAAGAAAGCTAGGGTAGCAATCTTCACATTAGACAAATTGAACTAAAGACCATAGTAAGGGATGAAGAGGGACCCTATTATCATACTTAAAGGGTTTATCCAACAAGAAGATCTAATGATTATAAATATTTATTGCCTAATTTGGGAGTAGCCAATTATATAAACCAATAAATAACCAAATTAAAGAAACACTTTGATAATAATACAGTAATAGTAGGGAACTTCAACCCCACTCACAGTAACGCACAGATCATCTAAGCAGAGGATCAACATGGAAACAAGGGCTTTGAATGACACACTAGACCAGATGAACTTCACAGATATATACAGAACATTCCATCCTAAAGCAACAGAACACATTCTTCTCAAGTGCACATGGAACATTCTCCATAACAGATCACATACTGGGTCACAAATCAGGTCTCAACCGGTACAAAAAGATTGGGATTATCCCCTGCATATTTTCAGACCACAATGTTATGAAACTTGAACTCAATCACAAGAGGAAATTTGGAAAGAACTGAAATACATGGAGGTTAAAGCGCATCCTACTAAAGAATGAATGGGTCAAACAGGAAATTAAAGAATTTTAAATTCATGGAAACAAATGAAAAGGAAAACACAACTATTCAAAAACTTTCGGATACAGCAAAGGCGGTCGTAAGAGGGAAGTACATAACAATACAAGCCTTTCTCAAAAAATCAGAAAAGTCTTGGGGTGCCCGGGTGGCTCAGTCATTAAGTGTCTACCTTTGGCTCAGGTCATGATCCCAGGGTCCTGGGATTGAGCCCCGCATTGGGATCCCTGCTCGGCGGGAAGCCTTCTTCTCCCTCTCCCACTCCCCTTGCTTGTGTTCCCTCTCTCACTGTGTCTCTCTCTGTCAAATAAATAAATAAAATCTTTTTAAAAAATTTAGAAAAGTCTCAAATACACAACCTAATCTCACACCTAAAAGAGCTGGAGAAAGAATAGCAAATGAAGCCTAAACCAAGCAGAAGAGAAATAATAAACACTAGAGCAGCAATCAGTGAACGAGAAGCCAAAAGAATAGAACAGATCAATGAAACTAGAAGCTGGTTCTTTTAAAAAATTAATAAGACTGATAAACTCCTGGCCAGACTTATCAAAAAGAAAAGAGAAAGGACACAAATAAATAAAATCATGAATGAAAGAGGAGAGATCACAACCAACACTGAAGAAATATAAACAATTATAAGAACATCTTATGAGCAACTATATGCCAACAAACTAGGCAATCTGGAAGAAATGGATGCATTCCTAGAGACATGTAAACTACCAAAACTGAAACAGGGAGAAATTGAAAGCCTGAACAGACCCATAACCAGCAAGGAAATTGAAGCAGTAATCAAAAATCTCCCAACAAACAAAACCCCAGGGCTGGATGGCTTCCCAGGGGAATTCTACCGAACATTTAAAGAAGAATTAATACCTATTGTTCTGAAGCTGTTTCAAAAAATAGAAATGGAAGGAAAACTTTCAAACTCTATGAGTCCACCATTACCTTGATCCTAAAACCAGAAAAAGACCCCACCAAAAAGGAGAATTAAAGACCAATCTCCCTGATGAACATGGATGCAAAAATTCTCACCAAAATACTAGCCAATAGGATCCAACAGTACATTAAAAAGATTATTCACCACGACCAAGTGGGATTTATTCCTGGGCTGCAAAGATGGTTCAACATCCTCAAATCAATCAATGTGATACACCACATAAATAAAAGAAAGGGCAAGAACCAAATAATACTCTCAATAGATGCAGAAAAAGCATCTGACAAAGTACAGCATCCTCTCTTGATTAAAACTATTCACAGTGTAGGGATAGAGGGAACATACCTCAACATCATAAAAGCCATATATGAAAAGCCCACAGAGAATATCATTCTCAATGGGGAAAAACTGAGAGCTTTTCCCCTAAGGTCAGGAACATGGCAGGGATGTTCACTCTCACCATTGCTGTTCAACATAGTACTGGAAGTCCTAGCCTCCTCAATCAGACAACAAAAAGAAATAAAAGGCATCCAAATCGGCAAAGAAGAAGTCAAACTCCCACTCTTTGCAGATGACATGATACTCTACGTGGAAAACCCAAAAGAATCCACGCCAAAATTGCTAGAACTCATAAACGAATTCAGGGAAGTCGGCAGGATATAAAATCATTGCTCAGAAATCAGTTACATTTCTATACACTAACAATGAGATAGAAGAAAGAGAAATTAAGGAGTCAATCCCATTTAAAATTGCACCCAAAACCGCAAGATACCTAGGAGTAAACCTAACCAAAGTGGCAAAGGATCTGCACTCAGAAAACCATAGAACACTCATGAAAGAAATTGAGGAAGACACAAAGAAATGGAAACATTCCATGCTCATGGATTGAAAGAACAAATACTGTTAAAATGTCTACGCTACCTAGAGCAATCTACACATTCAATGCAATCCCTATCTAAATACCATCAACTTTTTTCACAGAACTGGAGCAAATAATCCTAAAATTTGTATGGAACCAGAAAAGACCCCGAATAGCCAAAGGAATATTGAAAAAGAAACCAAACCTTGTGGCATCACAATTCTGGACTTCAAGCTCTATTACAAAGCTGTAGTCATCAAGACAGTATGGTACCAGCACAAAAACAGACACACAGATCAATGGAATAGAATAAAGAACCCAGAAAAAGTCCTTCAACTCTATGGTCAATTAATCTTCGACAAAGCAGGGAAGAATATCCAATGGAAAAAGGGTGGTCTCTTCAACAAATGGTGATGGGAAAATTGGACAGCCACTGCAGAAAATGAAACTGGACCATTTCCTTAAACCATACACAAAAATAGACTCAAAATGGATGAAAGACCTAAATGTGAGACAGGAATCCATCGAAATCCTAGAGGAGAACACAGGCAGCAGCCTCGTCGACCTCAGCCACAGCAACTTCTTCCAAGAAACATCGCCAAAGGCAAGGGAAGCAAGGGCAAAAATGAAATATTGGGACTTCATCAAGATAAAAAGCTTCTGCACAGCAAAGGAAACAGTTGACAAAACCAAAAAAACCAACAGAATGGGAGAAGATATTTGCAAATGACATATCAGATAAAAGGCTAGTATCCAAAATCTATAAAGAACTTACCAACTCAACACCCAAAGAACAAATAATCCAATCAAGAAATGGGCAGAAGACATGAACAGACATTTCTCCAAAGAAGACATCCAAATGGCCAAGAGACACATAAAAAAATGCTCCACATCGCTCAGCATCAGGGAAATACAAATCAAAACCACAATGAGATACCACCTCACACCAGTCAGAATGGCTAAAATTAACAAGTCAGGAAATGACAAATGTTGGTGAGGATGCAGAGAAAAGGGAACCCTCCTACGCTGTTGGTGGGAATGCAAGCTGGTGCAGCCACTCTGGAAAACAGTATGGAGTTTCCTCAAAAACTGAAAATAGAGCTACCCTAGGACCCAGAAATTGCACTACTAGGTATTTACCCCAAAGATACAAATGTAGTGATCCGAAGGGGGACCTACACCCCAATGTTTATAGCAGCAATGTCCACAACAGCCAAACTATGGAAAGAGCCGAGATGTCCACCGACAGATGAATGGATAAAGAAGATGTGGTGTATATACATAGAATGGAATATTACTCAGCCATTAGACAGGGTGAATACTTACCATTTACATCAACGTGGATGGAACTGGAGGATATTATGCTGAGCGAAGTAAGTCAATCACAGAAAGACAATTATATGGTTTCACTCATATGTGGAATATAAGAAATAGCACAGAGAATCAAAAACTAAAGATGTAATGTATGGTGATTAACATAACATAATTAAAAAAGAGAGAAAAAAATAGCAAAGAGGATCATAGGGGAAGGGAGGGAAAACTGAATGAGAAGTCATCAGAGAAGGAGAAAAACCATGAGAGACTCTTAACTCTAGGAAACAAACTGAGGGTTGCGGGAGGGGTCATGGGTGGAAGGATGGGCATTAAGGAGGGCATGTGATGTGATGAGCACTGGGTGTTATACATAACTGATAAATTATTGAAAACTACATCTGAAACTAATGACATACTATATATGTTGGCTAACTGCATTTAAACATATATACATACAAAGAAAATGAATCTAGATGCAGATATATCTTTCACAAAAATTAACTCAAAATAGATCAGTCTTTTTTTTTAAAGATTTTATTTATTTATTTGAGAGAGAGAATGAGAGAGAGAGAGAGCACATGAGAGGGGGGAGGGTCAGAGGGAGAAGCAGACTCCCTGCTGAGCAGGGAGCCCGATGCGGGACTCGATCCCGGGACTCCGGGATCATGACCTGAGCCGAAGGCAGTCGCCTAACCGACTGAGCCACCCAGGCGCCTGGAAAATAGATCAGTCTTAAATGCAAAACATGAAACTGCAAAAAATGCAGGTAATCTTAGGTTTGGCAATGACTTTTTAGATATGACTTGAAAAGCATAATCCATGGAAAAAAATGATAAGTTGGACAGGATTATAATTAAAAACTTCTGCTCTGGGGGCGCCTGGGTGGCTCAGTCGTTAAGCGTCTGCCTTCGGCTCAGGTCACAGTCCCAGGGTCCTGGGATCGAGCCCCGCATCGGGCTCCCTGCTCCGCGGGAAGCCTGCTGCTTGCTCCCTCTCCCACTCCCCCTGCTTGTGTTCCCTCTCTCGCTGTGTCTCTCTCTATCAAATGAACAAATAAAATCTTAAGATAGATATATAAATAAATAGATAGATGGATAAATAAATAAATAAATAAATAAATAAATAAATAAATAAATAAAAACTTCTGCTCTGTGAAAGACACTGCTAAGAGAAGACAAGCCACAGGCTGGTGGAAATTTGTACAAAACACATAGCCAGTAAAGAAGTTGAACCCAAAATACAGAAAGAACTCTTAAAACTCAAAAAACAGCACAAATTAAAAAGTGAGCTAGAGATCTGAAGAGACAGCTCACCAAAAAAGATATGCCCCTTTCTTTACCATACACAAGAATTAACTCAAAGTGGATCAGATATAAATGTGACAGCTAAAATGGTAAAATTCTTGGGAAAAAGTACAAGAGTCTTTATGACCTTTGATTGGCAAGGCCTTCTAGAATATGACATAAATACAAAAGTGACCAAAAAAATTTTATAGGTGAATTGTATTTCAACAAGATTAAAAACTTCTGTGGTGCAATCAAGAAAGTGAAAAGATGACCCACAGAATAGAAGAAAATATATGCAAGTCATATGTTTGATAAGGGCATTATATCGAAAATATACAACTCAATAATGAGAAAAAAAAGAAACCCAATCTGAAAAAGGACAAAGGCTGAATAGACACTCTTCCAAAGAAGATACACAAATGACCAATAAACACACGGGAAGATGTTCAACATCATTAGTCATTAGGGAAATGCAAATCAAAACCACAATGAGGGATGCTTGGTTGTCTCAGTCAGAAGAGAGTGCGACTCTGGATCTTGGGGTTGTGAGTTCAAGCCCCACGTGGGGTGCAGAGATTGATTACTTAAATAAATAAAACTTTAAAATAAACACACACACACACAATGAGATAACACTTCATATTCACTAGGATGACTACAGTTAGAACTCAAGGAGCGCCTAGGTTACTCAGTCAGTTAAGTGTCTGCCTTCCGCTCAGGTCATGATCCCAGGGTCCTGGGATTGAGCCCTATGTCAGGCTCTACGCTCAGCGGGGAGCCTGCTTTTCCCTCTCCCTCTGTCTCCCTCTCCCTCTGCCTGCCACTCCATCTGCTTGTGCTCTCTTTCTGTCAAACGAATAAAGTCATTTTAAAAAAGAATTAAAATGACAGTTAACAAGTGTTAAAGAAGATGTAGAAAAATTGAAATGTGGTAGAAATGGGAAATCGTGCTCCAACTTTGGAAAACAGTTTGACGGTTCCTCAAAATATTAAACACAGAGGTATCATACGACCCAGAAATTCCATCCAAGAAAAATGAAAACATACATCCACACAAAAACTTGTACATGAATATTCACAGCAGCATTTTTTATAAGAGCCAAAAAGTGGAAAAAATCTAAAGTTCCATCAACTAAAGAATGAATAAACAAAATGTGGCACATCCCTATAATGAAATATTATTTGACCACAAAAAAATGAAGTATTGATGCATGCTACAATGTGGATGAATCCTGAAAACATCATGCTAACTGAAAGAAGCTAGACACACCAAAAAACACATATTGCATGATTCAATTTATATGAAATATACAGAATGGGCAAATCCATGAAGAAAGTAGATTAGCAGTTGCCTAGGACTGGAGGGAAGAGAATTCAGGAGGAAATGGGGAATGACTGCTATAGTGTATGGCAGTCATTCTGGGTGTAGGGTTTCTTCTGGAGATAAATAAAAATATTCTGGGTATAGGGTTTCTTCTGGAGATAAATAAAAATATTCTAGAACTAAATTGTGGTGATGGTTACACAACTCTTGAATATACTAAAAACCACTAAATTGGGTGAATTATATGGTAGGTGAATCACATCTCAATAAAACTTAAAAAAAAAGTTGAGTTTGTTTTTGTGCAGCATTTCCACTGTTCTGGTGAGAAGAAAACACATACACATATATTAACTGTTAAATATAAATTGCGTAATTTCAGTGTTTGAACGAGTTCAATGCTCTTACATTTGCATTTAAAACTAACGCTGCATTATTTCTATACACTAATAATGAAGCAGCAAAAAGAAATTAAGAAAACAATTCAATTTATAATTGCACCAAAAATAATAAAATACCTAGGAATAAGCTTAACCAAGGAGTCGAAAGACCTGTACTCTGAAGACTATAAATCAATGATGAAAGAAACTGAAAATGACACAAATGGAAAGACATTCTATGCTCATCGATTAGACCAAATATTGTTAAAATGTCTGTACTACTAAAGCAATCTACAGATATAATGTAATCCATATCAAAATACCAACAGCATTTTTCACAGAACTAAAATGAGCAATCCCAAAATTTGTATGAAACCACAAAAGACCCTGAATAAACAAAGTAATCCTGAAAAAGAAAAACAAAACTAGAGGTATCACAATTCCAGATTTCAAGTGAACATTCATGTACAGGTTCCACTATTAAGCTGCAGTAATCAGAACAGTATGGTACTGGCACAAAAACAGATATACAGATCAAGGGAACAGAATAGAAAACCCAGAAATAAACCCCCAATTATATGGTCAACTAATGTTCAACAAAGGACGCAGGAATATACAATGGGAAAAACAGTCTCTTCAACAAATGATCTTGGGAAAACTGGACAGCTACATGTACAAGAATGAAATCACACCACTTTCTTCACCACACATAAAAATAAACTCAAAATGGATTAAGGACCTAAATGTGAGACCCAAAACCATTAAAAGCCTAGAAGAGATCACAAGCAGTAATTTCTCTGACACTAGCCATAACAACATTTTTCTAGATGTCTCCTAAGGCAAGGGAAGCAGAATAAACTACTGGGGCTACACCAAAATAAAAAGTTTCTGCACAGCAAAGGAAACAATCAACAAAACTAAAAGAAAACCTATGATATGGGAGAAGATATTTGCAAATGGCATATCCAATAAAGGGTGAGTATCCAAAATATATTTAAAAAAAATTTATGCAACACCCAAAAACCAAAAACCCAATTAAAAAATGGGTAGAAGACATTAACAAACATTTCTCCAAAAAAGACATCAAGATGGCCAACAGACATATGAAAAGATGCTCAACATCACTCATCACAAGGAAATATAAATCAAAATCACAGTAAGATATCACCTCACACCTGTCAGAATGGCTAAAATCAAAAACACAAGAAACAACAAGTGTTGGAGAGGATGTGGAGGAAAAAAAACCCTTGGGCACTGTTGGTGGGAACACAAACTGGTGCAGCCATTGTGGAAAACTGTACTGAGGTTCCTCAAATAATTAAAAATAGAACTACCCTATGATCCAGTAATCACACTACTAGATATTTACCCAAAGAATATAAAAACACTAGGGGTGCCTGGGTGGCTCAGTCATTAAGCGTCTGCCTTCAGCTCAGCTCATGATCCCACGGTCCTGGGATCGAGCCCCGCATCGGGCTCCCTGCTCAGCAGGAAGCCTGCTTCTCCCTCTCCCACTCCCACTGCTTGTATTCCTGCTCTTGCAATCTCTGTCCCTGTCAAATAAATAAATAAAATCTTTAAAAAAACAAAAATTAAAAAAAATTTTTTTAAATAAAAAAATTCATGGAAACCAATGAAAATGAAAACACATGTTCAAAATCTTTGGGATGCAGCAAAGGCAGTCCTGAGAGGAAAATATATAGCAATACAAGCCTTTCTCAAGAAACAAGAAAGGTCTCAAATACACAACCTCACCCTACAACTAAAGGAGCTGGAGAAAGAACAGCAAATAAAGCCTAAACCCAGCAGGAGAAGAGAAATAATAAAGATCAGGGCAGAAAGCAATGAAATAGAAACCAAAAGAACAGTAGAACAGATCAAGGAAACTAGGAGCTGGTTCTCTGAAAGAATTAACAAGATTGATAAACCCCTAGCCAGACTTATCAAAAAGAAAAGAGAAATGACCCAAATAAATAAAATCATGAATGAAAGAAGAGAGATCACATCTAACACCAAAGAAATACAAACAATTATAAGAACATATTATGGGGCACCTGAGTTGGCTCAATTGGTTAAGCGACTGCCTTCGGCTCAGGTCATGATCCCGGAGTCCCAGGATCAAGTCCCACATCGGGCTCCCTGCTCAGCAGGGAGTCTGCTTCTCCCTCTGACCCTCTTCCCTCTCGTGCTCTCTATCTCTCATTCTCTCTCTCTCAAATAAATAAATAAAATCTTTAAAAAAAAAAAAAGAACATATTATGAGCAACTATACGCCAGCAAATTAGATAATCTGGAAGAAATGGATGCATTCCTAGAGATGTATCAACTACCAAAACTGAACCAGGAAGAAATAGAAAGCCTGAACAGACCTATAACCACTACAGAAATTGAAGCAGTCATCAAAAATCTCCCAACAAGCAAGAGCCCAGGGCCAGATGGCTTCCCACGGAAATTCTACCGAACATTTAAAGAAGAATTAATACCTACTCTTCTGAAACTGTTCCAAAAAATAGAAATGGAAGGAAAACTTCCAAACTTGTTTTATGAGGCCACCATTACCTTGATCCCAAAACCAGACAAAGACCCCATCAAAAAGGAGAATTACAGACCAATATCCTTAATAAACATGGATACAAATTCTCACCAGAACTCTAGCCAATAGGATCCAACAGTACATTAAAAGGATTATTCACCACGACCAAGTGGGATTTATCCCTGGGCTGCAAGGTTGCTTCAACATCCGCGAATCAATCAATGTGATGCAATACATTGATAAAAGAAAGAAGAAGAACCATATGATCCTCTCAATAGATGCAGAGAAAGCATTTGACAAAGTACAGCATCCTTTCTTGATCAAAACTCTTCAGAGTATAGGCATGGGGGGGTCCATACCTCAATATCATAAAAGCCATCTATGAAAAACCTACAGCGAGTATCATTCTCAATGGGGAAAAACTGGGAGCTTTCCCCCTAAGGTCAGGAACGTGGCAGGGATGTCCACTATCACCACTGCTATTCAACATAGTACTAGAAGTCCTAGCCACGGCAATCACACTACAAAAAGAAATAAAAGGCATCCGAACCGGCAAAGAAGAACTCAAACTCTCACTCTTTGCAGATGATATGATACGTTATGTGGAAAACCCAAAAGACTCCACCCCAACACTGCTAGAACGCATACAGGAATTCAGGAAAGTGGCAGGATATAAAATCAATGCACAGAAATCAGTGGCATTCCTATACACCAACAACAAGACAGAAGAGAGAGAAATTAAGGAGTCGATCCCATTTACAATTGCACCCAAAACCATAAGATACCTAGGAATAAATCTAACCAAAGAGGCAAAGAATCTGTACTCAGAAAACTATAAAATACTCATAAAAGAAATTGAGGAAGACACAAAGAAATGGAAAAACGTTCCATGCTCACGGACTGGAAGAACAAATACTGTGAAGATGTCAATGCTACCTAGAGCAATCTACACATTCAATGCAATCCCTATCAAAATACCATCCACTTTTTTCAAAGAAATGGAGCAAATAATCCTAAAATGTGTATGGAACCAGAAAAGACCCTAAATAGCCAGAGGAATGTTGAAAAAGAAAAGCAAAGCTGGTGGCATCACAATTCCGGACTTCCAGCTCTATTACGAAGCTGTTATCATCAAGATAGTATGGTACTGGCACAAAAACAGACACATAGATCAATGGAACAGAATCAAGAGCCCAGAAATGGACCCTCAACTCTATGGTCAACTCATCTTTGACAAAGCAGGAAAGACTGTCCAATGGAGAAAAGATAGTCTCTTCAACAAATGGTGTTGGGAAAACTGGACAGCCATATGCAGAAGAAGGAAACTGGACCATTTCCTTACATCACACACAAAAATAGACTCCAAATGGCTGAAAGACCCAAATGTGAGATAGGATTCCATCAAAATCCTAAAGGAGAACACAGGCAGCAACCTCTTCGACCTCAGCTGCAGCAACTTCTTCCTAGAAACATCGCCAAAGGCAAGGGAAGCAAGGGCAAAAATGAACTATTGGGACTTCATCAAGATAAAAAGCTTCTGCACGGCAAAAGAAAGAGTCAACAAAACCAAAAGACAACCGACAGAATGGGAGAAGATATTTGCAAAGGACATATCAGATAAAGGGCTAGTATCCAAAATCTATAAAGAACTTACCAAACTCAACACACAAAGAACAATGATTCAATCAAGAAATGGGCAGAAGACATAAACAGACATTTTTCCAAAGAAGACATCCAAATGGCCAAGAGACACAAGAAAAAGTGCTCAACATCACTCGGCATCAGGGAAATCCAAATCAAAACCTCAATGAGATACCACCTCACACCTCACAGAATGGCTAAAATTAACAATTCAGGAAACAACTGATGTTGGCGGGATGTGGAGAAAGGAGAACCCTCCTACACTGTTGGTGGGAATGCAAGCTGGTGCAACCACTCTGGAAAACAGTATAGAGGTTCCTCAAAAAGTTGAAAATAGAGCTACCCTACAACCCAGCAATTGCACTACTGGGTATTTACCCCAAAGATACAAATGGAGGGATCCGAAGGTGTATGTGCACCCCGATATTTATAGCAGCAATGTCCACAATAGCCAAACTATGGAAAGAGCCAAGATGTCCACTGACAGATGAATGGATAAAGAAGATATGGTGTATATACACAATGGAATATTATACAGCCATCAAAAGGAATGGAATCTTGCCATTTGCAACAACGTGGATGGAACTGGAGAGTATTATGTTGAGCGAAATAAGTCAATCAGAGAAAGACATGTATCATATGACCTCACTGATATGAGGAATTCTTAATCTCAGGAAACAAACTGAGTGTTGCTGGAGTGGTGGGGGGTGGGAGGGATGGGGTGGCTGGGTGAAAGACAGTGGGGGAGGGTACGTGCTATGGTGAATGCTGTGAATTGTCTAAGACTGTTGAATCACAGACCTGTACGTCTGAAACAAATAATACATTATATTATACATATAATACATTATATGTTAAAAAAAAAAAAGAAGATAGCAGGAAGGGAAAAATGAAGGGGGGGAATTGGAGGGGGAGACAAACCATGAGAAACTATGGACTCTGAGAAAGAAACTGAGGGTTCTAGAGGGGAGGGGGGTGGGGGATGGGTTAGCCTGGTGATGGGTATTAAAGAGGGCACGTTCTGCGTGGAGCACTGGGTGTTATGCACAAACAATGAGTCATGGAACACTACATCAAAAGCTAATGATGTGATGTATGGTGATTAACATGATAAAAAAAAAAGAGTATATGAGGATTCACCATGCTATTTTTGCAATGTTTCTATCACTCTGAATTAATTTTAAAAAATCAAAAAAAAGATTTTATTTATTTGTCAGAAAGAGAGAGAGCACACAAGCAGGGGGAGCAGCAGGCTCCCCGCTGAGCAGGGAGCCCAATGCAGGACTCGATCCCAGGACCCTGGGATCATGATCTGAGCCAACAGCAGATGCTTAACCAACTGAGCCACCCAGGCATCCCTAAGGTAGGTGTTATAATTCCTATTTTCACAGACAAGAAAAGAAACATTAAGGTTCCAAGAGATTAAGGAACTCACCCAGTAGCACACAGCTAGTAAATAGCAAATATATGACTGGAACCTACACTGCCCCAATCCAAACCCAACAAATCTACCTCCTTGTTCAGCTTTCAGCACTGTTGTGCAATAAAGAGAAGCTCAGGCTCTCAATAAAATAGTTAAAATTTGGAGTTTTGAAAGAAAGTATTACACTATGAATAACAACGGTATAGGCCTCAATAATACATCTGATATTCAAATATACAACATCAATAAACTCATCCATGAATCCCATAGAATCACTATAGAATCATGAATTAGCATGCTAGTGAAACAATCCTGCTTGCAGTCCTGGATGGCCAGCTTTTTGTCAAATTCCATATTTAGTTATGGTGCTCTTTGAAAAATACACAGATTTGAGAAAAATTAAAATAATGTTAGATGAATGACTTCTAAAGGCCAAAAACTGTACTTTAAAGACTATGTGGGGCAGGTGGCACCTAGGTGGCTCAATCGGTTAAGCATCTGACTCTTGGTTTCGGGTAAGGTCATGATATCAGGGTCATGAGATCAAGCCCTGTATCAGGCTCTGTGCTGGGAGCCTGCTTAAGATTCTTTCCCTCTGCCTCTGCCCCTCCCCCCCCACTCTCTCCTTCTCTCTCTAAAAAAAATTAATTTATTAAAGGATATGTGGAATGTTCCTGAAGCCTAAGCCCCGAAGACATGTGAAAAACTGATATTAAGTATCAGAATACTTTAACAATTCTATCTAGAGAATCTATGGCCTACGCAACTGAAACACAAGTTTTATTATGAGTACTGCCACAAAAAGACCCACAAAGAAAAGAAAATGATATTTTATTCCCTCTCCAACTTCAAGTTCCCCTCACACAATTTGAAGTCCATGCAAATTTAATTATACAAAGCTTTTTAAAAAAAAAAAATTTCTGGCACTACCAAATTTCAAGTCACTCCTGGTGGCGATGGGTCAGCAATGGAAAGACAAGTAAAGTGGGATGACAGAGAAGTAGTTTTTACAATGTCACCTCGGGAAGGCAAATCCGAGCTGCAGAGGGACCGCACTACCATCTGTGGGGGCAGGAGAAAAACAGGAACATAAAAGATAACAAGTGCTCTGACACAGAGCTAGGGTTCTCCACGCAGCAATCGGGAAAAGTCACCCAAAGCATCCCCCACCTCCAGCACACAAGTTCTTCTGTGCCAGTGGAATGATAGTGAGGAGTTGGGTCCCAGGAGTCAACAACTCTGAGCCAAAAATCAGAAAGACATCTGGATGAAAGAACAGACATAAGGAAATACTTCTCATAATGCATATTATTCAAAACAATCCAAAATGCATCACAAGGATCCCACTGAAATTCTAGGGAAGGGGATTCTGAAAATTCTAACATACAACAGATAACAGATATTAACTGTAAAATTAGAATTTATTGTCTTTATTGTGTACCCTTTTTGAACTGTTTCATCTTAAGTGTTAAAACATTTACAAGGGCTTTCAAAGATAAATTCTGAACTTTATCACCTCATGTGTGTTTTTTCTTATGATGTCTTAAGTTCTTTGAATTATCTTACCACCAAGGTTTTCAGAAAATTAACCTATATTACTATATTTGTATATAATCTTCAAAACCATATCATGAGTAAATATCTACAATTACCTTCTACAAATACAGTGCAGAATAAAACAAAAGCATACAGCTCTCAGAGTATATTCTATCCTACTGTATAAAATTAGCTTGGAAACAAAAGGAAAACTAACACTAGAAATCGTCCTGAAATGATACGGCATTCTTTGGATGCCTATACCTCTCAGGAAATGTACTTCCAACTATCACTTAAGATGGAAAGAATAAAAAGAAAAAAAAATCTTACATGCAATCAGAAATGCCTCAGTCTCCTTCAACCCCAAGTAAAAAACTAGAGAGAAGTGAAGTATACTCACAAGGAGAGCGGTGAAGGTCAAAGCCTCCTGATAAAGGATTCTGAGTGGCTGCTGTAACCACCTACCGCAACTGAGCACCTAACATAAATTTATTACCTCACAGTTCTAAAGGTCACAAATCCAACATGGGTATCACTGGCTAAAATCAAGATGTCAGCAAGGCTAGTTCCTTCCGTGATGTGGACTCTAGGGAGAATCCATTTTCTTGACTTTTCCAGCTTCTAGAGGCTATTCAATGTCCTTACCTTCAGAGTGCTTCACTCCACCCTCCGCTTGTTGTCACATCTCCTTCTCTGACTCTGACTCTCCCACCTCCCTCTTAAAGGACCCTTGCGATTACACTGCATTCACCCAGATAACCTAGGACCATCTCTCCCTTAACACAATCACATCTGCAAAGCCCTTCTGCCATTTATGATAACATACAGGTTCCAGAGATTCCCACACGAACATCTTCATGGGCTACTGTGCCACCTCCCAGAAGTTCATTTAATCCAGTTTAGCAAAATCAAATACAAAGAATCCTCTATACCTCTATCCCGTTCCTTTTTGCTCACCTATGTTATAAAGTCAATATATGTCAGCTATTGGATTTGTATCTACTATGCCGTTCAACTGTAAGACTTTACGGAACACGCTGAGAAAGAGAAAAGCAGCCCCTGACATCTGGAAGCCCTGCTACTATCAGCTAGGCCTTGTTGCTGCTACAAACTGGCTAGCAGCTCAGAGTGAGGCACTCACAGCTAGGTCTTGATGATTCTCCTCTTGAAAATAAACAACTTCAGAGAACATCAACATCAGAGAAGGGCACTCGGTGACCATAATGGACAAAGAATAAACATCACTCTGTAATCATGCCTGAACAAAGCAAAAAACATGAATACCATCCAAATCATAAAGATGACTAAATATCTCCCCACCATGGCTTACATGAATGACTTGCTTCTTATTAACAATAAGTTTTAAGTTCAACCCACCCAGTCTTCTTTCCTTCTATATAAGATTAAGATACTCAATCATAGAATTATCTCTGCTTCCTAACAGCATCCAATACAAATCGAAGCCCCATTTCTTTAAACTTTTTCCAAATCACCCCACACAAGCCCAAATCCTATTTTTAAAAGTTCCTTTCAAATGCTCTCTTATTGAAACACCCCACAATTCCCAATGGTGTGCATTTTCCCTTACTGCAACATGCAATCAACCCAACTTGTCCAACTACGGGTATATTCCTGGTGGTCTTTGGCTGGAGAGCAGTGACAAAGCTCAGAAAAAACTTACAGACCTCCAGACACCTGCATTTCAAATTTAGATACAAGACTGATGATTGGCTCCCATCTTCTGCCCAACCTCTATTCTGAAGAGGGAAGGGCTAAAGTTTTTATCTGCAGTACATGGAGTGAGCCATGGAGATGAAGGCAAGACCCTGGTAGAAAAAGGCAGGTAAACTGACCTAGGGAAGCAGTAGAGAGAGCATGATTCCTGGCATCTCCATTATATCTCCACTCTATGTGGCCAAAAGGAAGCCAAGAAAATTAGAGGGTCCTAAAATCTCCCCTGTTGTAAAAGTCCTAGTGAACCCCAGAACTGCACCAAAAATACTACAGCCAAGTTAGGGAGCTTAAACCATAGCCAGAATAAGGAAGAATTTAAATTGTGCAGCTAGACCCCAAAATTCCCTGCCAGCTAGTTTCACCAGTTCTCCTTGGTCCTTTCATTAGCCTTACAACAAGCATTTTATGTAACCAATCTAGCTGGATCCGACATAACCCTGTTATGGTGGAGGTTTAAACTTTATAAGACTGTAAATATAATACAGGCTATGAAATCAGCCTGCCTGGATTCAAACTCTCGTTCCATCACACGCTGACTATGCCGCCTTGGCTACATGCTGCGAAATACCTACTTCATATGCTTGTTGTGAAACCCAAATGAGATACCTAGTAAGCACTCAATAAATGTTATTATTAATTTAATGAAGGGATTATGAGGCTATTTTGGTACTGTTATGTATTAATCTGTGACCATTTTAAAGTAACAGCTATATCAGTGAAAGTGGCAACATAAGAAAACCATTTGGAACGTACCATCTAAGTAAATGCACTTGAAGAATAGAGTACTGGGGTGCCTGGGAGGCTCAGTCAGTTAAGCGACCAGCTCTTGATCTCAGCTCAGGTTTTGATCGCAGGGTTGTGAGTTCAAGCCCCCTGCTGGGCTCCGTGCTAGGTGTGGAGCCTACTTAAAGAAGAGATGGACCAAAAGATAAGTGATGCTGTGCAACTATGGCAGGTATAAAGAACAGGAACATATAAATTACTGTCCATATTTCAGTTCTCCTGCTGGATACTTAACAAGCTCGAGTCAGTGGTTTAGTATCCTGGGTAACAGTTCATGTGTGCATACTATTTAAAAATAGGTTAATCAAAAGCAGGTCACACATGAACCAATGAAAAATTTGTGTATGAACCAAGGATTATAATTAATCCAATTCTGTGCACCTGAAGTTCAAAATAAAAAGGAAAAAAAAAAGCCAGCAACAGGAAGAAAGAAAATAGATCATTGCCACCTGGTTAATAGGTTTTAGCTACGTAATCATTGAAGTAATTGACAAGAGAACTCAGATATTCATAATACTAAAGACAAAAAAGGATTATTACATGAGTATTTATAAGTTAAACACTACACAATATACAAAAATTAACTCAAAATGGATCAAAGACCCCAAATGTAAGAGTTAAAACTCTTAAGAAAACATAGATAGAAATCTTCATGACATTAGATTTGGTGATGATTTCTTTAATATAACACCAAAAACACAGGCAAAAAAAGAAAAAAAGATGTATAAAATGAACTTCATCAAAATTAACAACTGCTGTGCATCAAAGAACATCATCAATAGAGTAAAAAGGCAACCCACAGAATGGGAGAAAATATTTGCAAATTTGATATTTAATAAGGGATTAATATCCAGAATATATAAAGAACTCCTGAAAGTCAACAACAAAACAACCCAATTCAAAACGGGCAAAGGATTCAAATAGATATTTCTCCAAAGAAGATATACAAATGGCCAGGAAGAACATCAAACAGTGCTCAACATCACTAACCATCAGGGAAATGCAAATAAAAGCCACAATGAGATACCACTGCACACCCGTTAGGATAACAATTATATTTTAAAACAACACGTGTTAGTGGAGAAACTGGAATCCTGGAGCGCTGCTGGTGGGACTGTGAAATGGTACAGCCACTGCAGCAATTTTTCCCAAAAAAATTAAACGTAGAATTTTTTTATATGATGCCACAATTCCACTTCTCGGTATACACATACCTAAAAGAACTGAAAGCAAGATTTCCAAGAGGTATTTGTATTTGTACACCTGAGTTCATAGCAGCACTATTTACAAAGGCCAGGAAACAACCCAAATGTCCAGTGATGAATGAATGGGTAAACAAAATAGGGTTATGTCCATACAAGTGAATATCATCCAATGTCAAAAAGGAAAAAAATTCGGACACATGCTACGAGATGCATGAAACCTGAAAACCTTATGCTGATTGAAATAAGCCAGACATGAGAGGACAAATACTGTACGAGTCCACTTATATGATAACTGGAATAGTCAGATTCATAGAGACATAAGTAGAATGGTGGTTACCAAAAGCCGGAAGAAGAAAGGAATGGTAAGTTAATGACTCATGGGGACAGTTTCAGCTTGGAATAACAGCAAAGTTCTAGAGATGTGCAGTGGTGACGGTTGCACAAGATGTGAATGTACTTCATGCCACTGAATTGTACACTTAAAAATGTTAACCACATGCTATGTATACTGTATCAGAAAGGTAAAACTTACAGCATTACATGGCAAAACCAAAAAAGAGTTAACTAAGAATTGGCAGCATGTCCTAGAAAAAACTCAAGTATCTATGTTCACTCTAAATATGAATCATTTGAGAAAAGAATGCCAAAGACGGGAAACCCAGTGAACGTGCTCACTTCTGCACAGCTTCTGTAGAGGGTGGAGTACGTTCACCACCCAGAGGTGCTGGCTCAGAGGAAGCTGGGGTGACAAGGGGCAGAACTAAGGAACTTTAAAATCAGTGCCAAAACTAAGTCATTTTCAGAGTGGCAAAGGTAATAAAGCTCCTGGCTACTATACCATGAGTTTTTTCTCAATCCAAATGACAGAATATCTAATTAATTAAAAAGTAAAGCCAAAAACAAATAGCTCAATGGAACAGCGTGGATTACAAAATTAAACCCCACGATTATAGTTACCTAAGTCATGACAAAGGTCCTAAATGGTGCTAAAGCGACTGAACATCCAGGTGGGGGGGAAAAAAAGACTCCTACCTCAAAACATACACAAAAAATAAATTCCAGATGAACTGCAGATCTAAATGGGTGGAGAGGATCAATAAAGCATTTAAAGAAAACACAGAGAATACCTTCATAATTTTGGAATAGGCTAAGATTTCTTAAACAAGACACAGAAAGAACTGACCATAAAACAATTTCTGTTAAAGTGAACTATATGAAAATTAAGAATTTCTCATCAGAAGATATATCACTGAGTGTTAAAGCATCCACAAAATGGAAAAAAAATTGCAATACGTATATTCGACCAAACTATCCTATTCGGAGAACATAAAAGTTGCAAATCAATATTTAAGAGATTAAAGGACTAATTTAAAAATGGGGACAAGACTTGAAGATGCTTCACAAGAGTGGCAAATGACCGTAAGTATATGAAAAAGTACTCAAATCCATTAATCGTCAGGGAAGTGCGAACACAGTTTTTGTGCAGTAAATACGAGACGCTTACTGCAATGGCTTACATTAGAAGAACATGCTGAGCGTCGGTAAAGAGCAGCCAGCGGGCCCGGCGCGGAGCTGCGGGAGGGCACCGCGGCCGCGCACCCGGGAACCGGCAGGCAGGGGTCCCTCTCCGAGGCACAGCCCCGACCAGAGGCGCACACGGCCGGGCACCAGAAAACACGACGCGCTGCAGCCCAGGCCGGGGACTGCCGGAGCGCCCGTCGCGAGGGCGGAGAGCGGCTACAGCCACACGGCCACTCGCTCAGAGCGCTCTCTACCGCAAGCTACGACTGCGGCGGTCCCCCGGCTGCAGGGTCCAGAAGGGCCCGAAGGAGGCAACGCCACGGCAGAACTTTCCCAGCCGCGGCCCTCGGGGCTGACGGGCGGGCCGGCCGCTGGGCGAGGGGACGCGAACACGTACAACGGGCCCCGGGCCGGTACGAGACACAGAGCCGAGCACACTCCGCGCCGCGCGGCGGAAGGCAACCACAGCGGACGTCCCGGCGGCGCCGCAGCGACGGAACAGGGAGCCCCCGCGCCGCCGCCCGCGCCGCCGGGCTCCCCACGCAAACCCGCAGGGCTGAGCCAACGGCGCTCGGCAGTCCGCACAGCCCGCGCCGCGGCCGGGCCGGGCCCGCCCCCGGGTCCCGACGCGCGCTCCGAGAAGGGCGCCGAGGGGACCACGCAGGTGCTCCCCGCCGGGAGGTCCGCCCGCCCGACGGCACGGCGCTGCGCCCCCCGGAGCTCCGGCGCGGGGGGCCCGTGGAGGAGGCGGGGGCTCAGTGGCAGGAGGCACCCCGCACCGAGGGCGGGGGGCGACGGGCGCGGGCCGACTCACCGTGGTCTCCCGCACTTGGCTCTGGAAGTGCTGTTCCCGCGCCGACACCTCGTCCTGCCCCTCCATCCTCCCTCATGCCCGCCGCCGCGCCGCCCGCATCCGCGCGCTCCGCCGCACCATCGCCCGCCGGTCCGGGACGGGAGCGGACTGACAGCGGGCCGCCGTCCGCAGGGTCGGCTACCGCGACCCCCGCCGCCGCCGCCTCGGCCCCCTCGACCGCCTCAGCCGCCTCAGCCGCCTCAGCTGCCGCCCCAGCCGCCGCCTCAGGCGAAGCCGCTCTAGCTGCGGAGGGCGGGCGCGGGGCGGGGCTGGGGCGGGACCTGACGTCAGAGGAAGACGCTTTGGCGTCAGAGAAGCGCGCCGTGACGTCTGCGAACGGGAGCCGCCGAGGGGCGTGGCCTACTGGGGAGAGGAGGCGGGGCCACGCCCCCAGGAAGTGGAGGCCGGAGCCAGGCTGTCAGGAGCAGTACCCGGCCCGGTGGGGACGGGGCGCGGGTCGGTTTGCTGGAACGGGTTCTTCCCTCTGTCGCAGTGGCAGGTGGGCGGCCGGCCACAGTCTCGGTGCAGTTGTTCCCGGCAGAAGGGAATCATCGTGGCCCGGCGCCCGGCCCCGCCGGCAGAGCACTGCGCAGGGTCAAGCCGGTCTCCCACGAAAACTTGGGCTCGGCCAAAGCAGGTCAAAGGCCAGGAAGGACTGGCTTCGGACACGTTTTGGGCGGACCCCTGGAACCCTGGCTTCTGTGGCTCTGCTAACGGGTTTGCCCGCTCGGGAAGCGTAGATAGCCCTGAATGTAAGGCCCTTGCCAACTCGGTAGAGTCGCCTCCCTGCCCCTGGGGTGTTTGACGACCCCCCGGAGACCCTCAGCAGACGTTGATATTAGGGACCTCCAGACCTACCGAACACAGTCATTCATCCCCATGGTACGTTCAGTATCTTTTTTGGATTTTTTGGATTCTTGCCATGAAAAAAGTTTGAAGGAATATTTATCATTTTCCTTTTGGATTTATTTGACTATAAAGAAGTCATTTAAATTGCTATTGGCTGTGTGATGTTGGGGGCCATCTCTAATCGAAAATTCTAAGGAAGTAAAAATACCTAGAAATTGCCTTCAAATTATTTTAATGATATATGTGCATTTAGATTTTTCAGTATCTTTTGCAATTTTGAATTAAAAATGTTTTCATGACTCAAAAAAAAAATGTTTTTAAGGTCTCCAAAAATCGTGTCAACCCCATATACTGTGCTTATGATGCAGTAGGCTGTAAACGGTTGGTAGTGGGAGGACTCAGAACATGAGGTTTGTTCTGAGGGAGTGCCCCTGCAGCCATAGGCTGATTAGAAACCAGGAATGCTTCCAACTGCTTAAATGCAGTGTTCACTTTTATTTTTAAAATGTCTCAGAATCCAAAAGAACCAGGGAAAGACAAAGTATCTGAGTCTGTTTTTCGAGACACCCGGATTGTGAGAGCTGGGTTAAATACTTGTCCAAAATGCTCTGCATAACTTCTGGGTTAATCTCTCCAGATCAGAGGGTAAGCAGATCAGATTTTAAGATGTAAGGTATTTAGGCGCATTCCACAAAGTGGGAGCATGTATTTCTGCTCTTTCTAACCCAACCTCCAAGCATGTAGAACTTTATGTTTTCTTCATCCCTTAGCCCAGGGTAGGAGGCTTCAAAAATGGCCAGAACCTCACCCCTCCCTATACGCCTCCTGTTTGCCTTGCCGTGTTGCCCCTCCTTCCATCAAGAAGTGGTGTTGGGGCGCCTGGGTGGCTCAGTCATTAAGCATCTGCGTTCGGCTCAGGTCATGATCCCAGGGTCCTGAGATAGAGCCCTGCATCAGCAGAAAGCCTGCTTCTCCCTCTTCCATTCCCCCCGCTTGTGTTCCCTCTCTAGCTGTCTCTCTCTGTCCAATAAATAAAATCTTTTTAAAAGGAAGGGAGGGAGGAAGGAAGGAAGGAAAGAAAGAAAGAAAAAAGAAAGAAAGAAAGAAAGGGAAGGAAATGGAAGGGAAGAAGGGAAGGGAGAGGAGAAATGGTGTTTATTTTCCACCCCCTTGAATCTGGGCCTGAACAGGTGACTTGCTTTGGCCAGAAGGACAGCAGAAGCTATGAAGCTACTTTGAAAAGTGCTTGTGCATCAGGGCTGGTCCCTTCTAACCACCCCTGGGCATCCTCCAACCGCTACTGTGCAAGTAAGCCCCAACCAAGCTAGAGATAGGGATCCCAGTTTTCTCTGGCACCTATCTAACACACTCTTTTTTGCATCCCTCTAAAACATAAATCTTCCCAAAACAGTTTTTCTCCCCTGCTAAATGTACTGCAATGCAGTTATTCTCACTAACTGTAGAATTAAATTAAACTCCTTAACTTGGCATTCAGGAGCTTGACTTTGGGGCCCCACCCCACCCTTCCAGACATCCCCCCACTTCATTCCCTGAAGAGCTCTTGGCTACAGCCTGGCTTCCTTCCCTCTCCAATCCCCAATTCCAAGGGCCAGCCCCTTTACTTACTCCATATCCTCTTTCCTACTATTCAGAGTCAGTGCTTCCCTTCAGCGTTCCCACCAAGACCTTCCTTCTCCAAAAAGGGAACCCTCTTACACTGCTGGTGGGAATGCAAGCTGGTATAGCCACTCTGGAAAACAGTATGGAGTTTCCTCAAAAACTGAAAATAGATCTACCCTACGACCCAGCAATTGCACTACTAGGTATTTACCCAAAGGATACAAACGTAGTGATCCAAAGGGGTACGTGCACCCCAATGTCTATAGCAGCAATGTCCACAATAGCCAAACTATGGAAAGAGCCCAGATGTCCATCAACAGATGAATGGATAAGGAAGATGTGGTTCATATATACAATGGAATATTACTCAGCATCAAAAAGAATGAAATCTTACCATTTGCAACAACATGGATGGAACTAGAGGGTATTATGCTGAGCGAAATAAGTCAATCAGAGAAAGACAACTATCATATGATTTCACTCATGTGGAATTTAAGAAGGAAAAAAAGATGATCATAGGAGAAGGCAGGGGAAAAATAAAATAAGATGAAATCAGAGAAGAGACAAACCATCAGACTCTTAACTCTAGGGAACAAACTGAGAGTTGCTGGAGGAGCAGTGGCTGGGGGATGGGGTAACCGGGTGATAGGCATTAAGGAGGACCTGTGATGAAATGAGCACTGGGTGTTATATCCAAATGATGAATCAATGACCCCTACCCCAGAAACTAATAATACATTATGTGTTATTTGATTTAATTTAAATTAAATAAATAAATTAAAAAGACCTGTCTTCTCCACAAAGTCTTTCCTGATGATTCCAGACACTTCATTCACACATTCATCCCAAACTGTGGGGACACGATGGAAAGACTGCTGGGGTTCCTGGGTGGCTCAGTTGGTTAAGCATCTGACTTCGGCTCAGGCCATGATCCCAGAGTCCTGGGATCAAGTCCCGCATCAGGCTCCCCTGTCAATGGGGAGTCTGCTTCTCCCTTTCCCTCCGTCCCTCTCCCCTGCTTGTGCTCCCTCTCTCTCTCTTTCTCAAATAAATAAAGTCTTAAAAAAAGAGAGAGAGAGAAAGGGAGAAAGAAAGGAAAGAAGGAAGAGAAGAAAAGAAAACTGCTTCAGTCCCTGCTCTCACAGAGGTCACAATCCAAGGGTAAAGCAGAAAGCTTACAGAGGTTATGTTCCTAGCCATTCATTTGGCCCTTAGCACACATGCCCTTGTATCTGTGTCTAGTGACAGTCAACATATAAGCTCTTTAAGGTCTAGAATATCTTTTCTTGCATCTTGTAAACATCTGTGTACTTCCTGCAATACCTGATAGAATGCCTTGCACAAAGTAGACACCTAACAAATATTTCTTGGTCAGTAGGCTGGTTGCCCTGAGAAATTTCCCAGACTTCTTCACATTTCAGTATGTCTTCAAATTTCTATATGGATGTAAATAATTGCCTGGGCCTTGCTGGTGCTTCCAAACTTACCGTTCACGGACATCCGTGATGAAAGGCCATGCTTGTCACTGTGTCCTCTGGCTTCACTGCCATGTCATGTCTTTGAAACTGCTACAATTCCAGGTAATTCCCCTCGCTTCACTAGGCCTTGCTTTGATTTTCTTGGTCATGATGAAATCAAAGTTTTGAGAGATAAGGTGACAGAGACAATTTTTTTTAACCTCTTTATGCCCTATACAAAACCAAGCCAAGCAGTACTGAGATGTACCCTGTATTCCTTCCAGGCTCTGTCAGAGAGGAGCTCTGTCTTTTTCCCTTAGCCAAATACAGCAAGAGAGATGAACAAGAAAAAGTTGAGAAACAGCCCAGCTATCCCTCTGCAGTGGAATGGGGAAATAAACTGTGATGTGTTCATGCAATGGACTAATCCCCTGGGGTAAAAAAATCAATGAGCTACAGCTGCAAGCAACAATACGGACAAATCTCTGAAACAGTGTTGAGCAAAAGGCCAAACAATGCCTACTGTATGATTCCGTCTGTGTGAAGTCCCAAACCGTGCAAAACAAAACAAGGTATTACTGAGGGATACAAACATGTAGTAGAATTATAGAGAAAGAGGGGCAAGGATAAACTTCCAGGAAGGAAGGTCAGGGCAGAGAACAGCGGGAGGTGCTCAGGGGGCCGCAGAGGTGACTGTGCTCATTGCTAAGACTTGCATCTGGACCCTGGATGGGGCTGTTGCCACTTGCATAATGGATCCCCCACAGGGGATCCCCCTCACGTCACTGCACCGGGTCTCTCTAACTGGAGGAGCCTGGGTCACGTGGCTACACCCGAGTTGCAAAGGAAGTGAGTATGGGATATTTTTGGCTTCTTTTTTGGGATGGAGTCCCTGCCTCACAGGATATGGGATTCTCATAACATGGAAAGGGGCTTCGGATATGATTCAGCCTAAAGGAATTATTTGGTCCAAATACAAAGTTCTCTGGTGCCCCAGCATAACCAAAGTATAAAATTTAGACTCTCTAGAGAAACAGATGGACTTTAGGGTTTTGTTAAGTGATAACCAGCCAGCGCTGTGCTGGAGACCAGCTCTCAAACAGCAGTTGTTAATTTTTAGGAATTTTGTGAGCCAATTGTTAAACATAACCATTATTTCAAGCTAAGTTATATAAACTTACATTCAAATTATATTTTTAAGGGACGCCTGGGTGGCTCAGTCGGTTAATCGTCTGCCTTCGGCTCAGGTCATGATCCCAGAGTGCTGGGATCGAGTCCTGCCTTGGGCTCCTTGCTCAGCACGGAGCTTGCTTCTCTCCCTGCTTGTGCTCTCTCTCTCTCTCTCTCTCTCTCTCTGATAAATAAACTCTTTTTTAAAATTTATATTTTTAAAAGGTAGCAAATATTCAAAAGCCATCATGTCTTAATTACCTTATACTTCACTCTCCGCTGTGCTCCTAAAGTTACTTCAGTCTACAGCAATGTGTTACTCTTCCTTCAGTGACCTCACTTTGGCAGCTGGAATCAGCCATGGTGGGAGCATCTACGCCATGGAAATCAGCAAATGATACAAATCAGGGCCCTTTTTCCTCCCCCTTGTAGAGCAATTTTTAGTTATAGCATACCATGGAAGCTGCCAAAGTTTTGGAAATCACCTAAGTGAAGATTTTCCATATTGGGAGCTAATGTCAAACAACCAGCTGATCAAAGTCGGTGTCCTTGGAGGGAAATTGAGGGGAATGAGACACTCGTGGCTGATCGTCCCAGGTGTCTGGAGAGGTAGAGGGCTCCTACAGGGAAAATAGGATTTTCTCAGGAAAACAGTTCTAACCCCATGAGAGTACAACTAGGTTTCACATTGATCACAACTCACCAGTGGTTTGTGTATTTGTTGGTTTTCTAAAGGGCCAAGATGAAATCACTGTTCCCTGTCACGGGAGAAGCAGCAAGCAGGTCCAGGTGCAGAGAGGGGGTAGACCTTGTGGGAGGGTATCAGTCCCCCGTAGACGCCACCACAGTGTGCCCCAGACCGAGCAGATTAACAGAATCTTAATTTCTCCAAGCTCTGGAGGCTGGAAGCCTGACTTGAAGGCGACAGCGGGGCTAGCTGTCCTGAGGCTCTCTCCTTGGCGTGTGGATGGCTGTCTTTGTGTGTCATCCGTCTGTGTGTCTGTCTCATCTCTTCTTACAAGGACACCAGACACATTGAACTAGGGCCCTCCCATATGACCTCATTTAACTTAATCACCTCTTTGTGTTTTTTGTTTTGTTTTGTTCTGTTGGGGTTTTTTTAGAGAGAGAGAGAGAGAGAGAGCAGGGGTAGGGGGTGGTAAGAGAGGGAGAGAGAGCAGCGAATCCCAAGCAGCCTCCATGCCCAACGTGGAGCCCAAGACAAGGCTAGACCTTACAACCCTAAGATCACAACCTGAACCAAAATCAAGAGTCGGACGCTAAACCAACTGAGCCACCCACGTGCCCCAACGGAATCACCTCTTTGAAGACCCCATCCCAATTAGAGCCGCATTCTGAGGTCCTGGGATCAGGATGTCCACATGTGAATTTAGAGGGACACAATTCAGCCCAATAGGGAGCATGTTTAAGTTCTCTTCTGACTGTCTGCTTTTCTGAGGGAAAGAAACAGCAAGATCGTCCTCCAGAGGGAAGAATGTAGTGTTTGAGGTCCTGGGAGAGAAGAGGTATGACATCGTCACCAAGGGGCAGGCAGGAGTGGACACAGTCATAGGGTACTAGCAGGGGCAGACACAGTCGGGGTGGGCGGGGGTGGACAGAGCCCCCAGGGGGCGGGCAGGGGTGGACACGGTCACTAGAGAGTGGGAGGTAGTGGGCAGAGTCACCAAGGGACAGACAGGGGTGGGCGGAGTCACTAGAGGGTGGGCAGGAGTAGACACAGTAGGGGAGTGGGCAGGGGTGGACAGAGCCCCCAGGGGCGAGCAGGATGGATGAGGAAAGGCACATCATTTCCCGGCAGCACTAAGCTCCAGCTTGGCACCAGACCCCAGCATCTAACTGCCCCCTCTGCCCAGTAGCACCCTGGGCCCTGCTCTCCAGTTACTGTGCTCAGTGCTGACCAGCGTTTGTTAACATCAATAGATGAACTGCGACTTTGAAACCTAGAGGGGATGGTGTTTATGAACAGTGTCAGACATCCGAGTACTGGATTGGAATACCAGCTTTACCACTTCTTGGTTGGATGGTTCGGGGCAAGTCACTGATCTGCTTTGTGCCCCTGTTTTCTCATCTGTAAATCAGCTGGAAATAATGAAGAGGCTTCACTGGCGTTGGTCATTGTGGTGAAATGCCATATCCACGAAGTGCAAAGGCACCCGAAATTTAGCTGTCATCACCATCGTCATCTGAAAAACCAGGACCTCAGCATGGACTGCGCTGACATTTACCTATTGGGTTATGTACCCACGAAATAGTCACAAATTTCAAGGAAATTCATGGCAAACTTGTAACTCCTACACAGGGGATGAAAGACAATGCTTACAGTGGAAGAGTGGAGCTTCAATTTGCCAAGATACTGCGTGGCTGTGGGTATCCAAGAGTTGGGACTTAGAAGGACCAACCAAAGGAAATGAAGGGATGTGGACCTGGCGTTGGCAGGGGTGGGTGTGATTACAGGGAATCATGGGAAATATAAGTCCACAGATAGAAAGGGCATCCCCTCCTCGACTTGCCCTTCAACTTTGGTGTCAGCTTCTGATTTGGACAAGATTCTGTCTTAGGTGAGTCACGTGGTTTTCACCTGCCCTGCTAACTGTCACTGAAGCAGGAATAAAGAGATGATAAAGGTCGCTTGCAGAGGAAAGGAGAGGGACATGAGGAATTCACGTGTGGGGAGAATTTGGTCTTATTCACCTAGTGTGCCATCACCTTACTGTGGCGCGCATCACCCTTTCCACAATAATGTATCAGATGCCACAAGAAAGGGGGACCCGCTAAATTCCAAGAGAAGACACCTGTAGACATCTTTAAAGGTTTTCCCCTTGCAGTATCCACACAAAATGGCCTGATCTCTGACTCAGAAACAACTAGAGGAGGCGCACTTTCTCACCAAGGTGTACGTCCGGTGGCAGGGAGCAGAACAGCAGTAGGGATGGCGGCCTGGGCCAACAAAGCAGGAGGACCAGGAGGAGACGGGACACGCCGAGGCTGGTCGGGGATGAATCAGGAGAACAAGGCGTGTTCTTGGACTCACCACAGCCATGGTTTTGTCATGACGACGTGCCGGCCTGAATATCTCCCTGCAGCTCAGCAAAGCCTGCTGGGGCCTGAAGCCAAGGTACAGAAACTCTCTGAGAAAACATCCTTGGCTGGCAGAGCCAGCTCGGAGACGGCTCTAGAAGGAGTTAAGTGCTCAGGCAAAGGAGGCTGACCTTCCTTCCCCTTTTTATGATAGCTTGTTAACTCTTCTGTCTAAGGAAAATGAAAGAAATGCTGAGGAACATATATTGAAGAAGTGAGCCCTTCTCCCCTCTCCCTCAGACCTGCTTTCTGGAAAAGCCAGGGGTGAGGGCCTCTGCCCATTCCTACACACAAAGAAGTATTTGTCACCCAGGCCAGAACTATTTTGCCACTTGATACTTTTATTTGACAACGTATCTCGGCTACGGTACCACATCACTATGTACAACTCTGTTTCATGCTTCCCACCGCTTCATCAGTACTCCATTGACTAGGACTTTTTACATTTATTGATCTAGTCTTATGTGGATAGACATTTAGATTGTGCGGTTTTTTATTTTCTAGTCTTATCAGAACAGTGCTATACTGTATATCCTTTGTACATATATTTTTGCACGCCTGTAGGAGTCTTGGGGGCGAGTGGGCCACTGGAGAGAATCTCCTCCGGTTTGCTCCAGATGAAGCCAAGGCAGCCCAGGCGCTTTTGGCAAAGGCTACACGGGGCCCAGGTCCATCACGGCAGAGGGTTCCCGGGGCGCCTGGGGGAACCGAGCCAAAGCTGGCTGGGAAGGGACTGGGTCACATTTGAAGTCTTCCCTGGCCACTGGGCCTGGGGAGGGAGACTGCCCTCAGAGACCTTGGGGAACTCACGCAGACCTCACCCAGGCCTCCCCCAGAGCTGCCGCCCCCGGGACAGGCCCACTGTGGGTAAATGAAGTCAGCAATGCCAGAAGGGAGGGGTCAGCCAGGACTCTCTCTTGCCTATTCCAGCGGCTTTAGAAAACACTAATTTCGGGGCGCCTGGGTGGCTCAGTCATTAAGCGTCTGCCTTCGGCTCAGGTTATGATCCCAGGGTTCGGGGATCGAGCCTAGTATAAGGCTCCCTGCTCAGCGGGAAGCCTGCTTCTCCCTCTCCCACTCCCCCTGCTTGTGTTCCCTCTCTCGCTGTGTCTCTCTCTGTCAAATAAATAAACACAATCTTAAAAAAAAAAAAAAAAAAAAGAAAAGAAAACACTAATTTAGCCCCTGAGCGCCCAGGCTCCATGCTTGAGAACTGGGCCCGGGAGGGAGGGATGGTGGCAGGAGGGGCGGTGGCGGGAGGGGCACAGTCCAGGTTCACTGTCATAACGAGCAGTCACTGAACAAGCACCAGCCTCCAGCTGTCGGCTGTAACCTCAAGGGCATGAGGCAGGCATCTCGCCCACTGTTACTTAAGGAACTAGAAAGGCTTATAACATATAGCTTGTAACACTGACAAAAATATCTTGGTTACCTTTTGCACTCCTGAGCTGTGGCATGCCTAAACATCCTGCTGCTTATGTTCCTCTTTTATCGTCTTTCTAACCCAATTTTCAAGTGAGCGTCATAAAAATCACTCTATCCAGGACATCAGCGCCGTAATCTCCACGACATAAACTTGGACAGCAAGATACAGAATGCTGTTGGGACACCCTGATGTGCTCTCACAATGTGCTCCTTCGGGAAGTTACCGGCAGCTCAGCGGGACATGAGGATCCACACCGGGGAACGGAACAGAGGAACCGCTCGGCTGTCGCTGGGGACACGTTAGGTTTCGTGAGAAACTGCGATCTGAGAGGACACAGAAGCATTACGCCATCGGCGCAGGTCCTGCTCATTCGTGCGTTTGCCTTCTGGGAAGGTTTCTTTGACCATAAAACATCAAGACGAGCACACAAACAAAACATTAGCCCGAGACCCTGCGCGGCTCTGTTCTAATGTGATGTATGGCACAGCCGAAGTTCCCCTGTCGTTGTTTATGTATCTGCGTGCGCGTCTTGTCTCCGTTAGTATCAGCCCTCTAAGGGCAGGGCGCGGCCCCTGTAATTTCTCTCCCTGGTGTTGCTTCGGTTCTCCCTGGGCTGCGCGGGAAAGGCTTGCCGTAGACAACGACTCGGAGGTCACAGACCATCACAGACGCCTCGAAATGCCTTGCTTGCTCACCTCATCAAGAAATCTTCAACTGAGGCAAAATGCCCTCCGAGCTGGACACTTAGAAATTCAACACAAGAACCACACACACACAAGCCCTGGTTCGGAAGATGCTGCCGGTAGAGAGGCATAGCTTGCCGTTTGTGGGATGGGGGTGCTGCACGCCTGGGCTTGCGGTGTTGGAAACATTAACAGGAGGTTGGGATCCATCCCCGACAAAGGCTGGTACCTGGGCTGCAGCCTCGGCTCCCCCACCTCCCCCTGGCTCCACCAGCCGGGTCCCACCAGCCTGCACCCCGTCCTCTTGGCAGAGGGGCCCTGAAGGAGGCCGTCGGCGTCCCTGGGAGCCCTGGCGGAGCTAGGGGGCAGTCGTGCTACGTGAGCCGCTCAGGCGCCTGGGGACTTGTGGCCTCCAGAGCCGGCTCTCGGTCCCCTGTCCCCAGGGCTCCCAGGCTTTGAGCTCAGGAGCCCATCACAAGTCAGAGTACTGACATCTTTTGGACCAAAGGTGACACTATTTATCCTGCTTATCTTTACACTTCATTTTTCCTTCCTCGTGGACTTAGCCCAGATCTTAGGGCGACGTCTTATAACGGAACCGAGGGACGATGTTACACAGAAGGAAGCTGAGGCTGGGAGGGGTCCGTGCTCAGCATATGGTCCTCTGCGTGGTCTTGTCCCAGCACAGGCCGGGCGGCCCGCTCCTCCGTCCTCCTTGCTGCCCGCAGGCTCTCCCCCTGGGAGCCCAGCCGAACCAACTGCGCGCTTCCCTGGGGAATAGGCCTTGAAGTGGGATGGCCTCCCCAGCGGGGCCTGAACAGCCCATCACTAAGAACATTCTGCTGGTATGTGGTACTTTACTCATTATTTAAATTCACAGTAACCCGCCAAGATAAACTAGGTTATCACCCCTTTCAACAGATGAGGAGTCTGAAATATATGGTGATTAGCGCACCCAGGCTGGCACAGAGAATGAGCAGCAGAGGCAGCTCTGAATTCCTGACCTCTGTCCCAAGCCCAGAGCCCTCTGTGAAGTGCCCCACGGCCAGTCCAGGAGAAAGGGAGTGAACGGGGGATGGGACAGGGGAGCATAGACCTGTGGATATAGAAGCGGCTGCAGCAGAGACAGATGTAGCTATGGATCTAGAGACCATAAACATAGTTACCGTCATTGATACACTGTGACTGTCGATCCGATGGTTATGGATGCAGAGGTAAATATATGGTCATAGATAGACATTGACAAAGATAGAGACAGATACAAAGTGCTCCTTTGAGCTGGCCAAATTAAAATTCTTTTTTTTTTTAATTTTATTTATTTGACAGAGAAAGCTAGAGAGAGAGAGCACAAGCAGGGGGAGAGGCAGAGGGAGAGGGAGAAGCAAGCTCCCCGCTGAGCAGGGAGCCCGATGCAGGACTCGATCCCGGGACCCTGGGATCATGACCTGAGCCAAAAGCAGACGCTTAACTGACTGAGCCACCCAGGTGCCCCCCAAATTAAAATTCTGAGATGCAACTAGAAAGCCTGGGTCTAGAGACTGTAGCTCCTGGCTTCCTTCAGTCCACAGAACTCCTTGCTGAAGGGACGCCATGCCAGGGAGTGCAGGACGCTGGTTCCATAAACTCAAAGGCATGATAAAATTTCCCTCTCTCTTGTTCATCAAAATCAACATTCTATGTAGTTGGAAAATTTTGGAGCTTCCTGGGACAGCGTGGGAGGGTAGTTTATAAATAATTCTACTTTGTCTTTATATATGCAAGGATA
The DNA here is from genome assembly GCF_037043125.1 of Eumetopias jubatus. Taxonomy (NCBI): domain Eukaryota; kingdom Metazoa; phylum Chordata; class Mammalia; order Carnivora; family Otariidae; genus Eumetopias; species Eumetopias jubatus. The sequence goes on from NW_028274953.1 coordinate 199,011, forward strand.
GAAGGGAAACTCAAAAAAAAACTGTAAAAATATTTGTTTTATGTTTTACTATTATAAAATTAAATTATAATTTAAGAGCTTCAATACATTTCTAACCATGGTAGATTTTAAGGTAATTATGTGTCTCTTCAGTAATATATTTGCTATCAACTTATTACATAAAAGGATTGCTTGTGAATTCAAAATTATTTTTAGATTTATAGCCCTTTCAAATGAAAAAGGGGTTTTTCAGAAATACTTCCGATTTCCAATGTCTGGTGAATCTTCCATTTGCCATCAATAATGCCTCCAAGAGAAATCCTCCTTCATATAAATCCAACCTGACATTCCTATAATGCACAGTGCAAGAGAGTGCTCTTAGGGCAAGAAATAATATCTCTGTGAATTATATTAGGCCAGCCTGTTGAAAACGTTCATCCCACAATTTATGAATTCAGATGCTCCCGGAATGTGCTTTGGTATTCTAAGGAGATGTAGGTGTTTTCATTTTCATTGGCTGTCTTGATAAATGTTTATTGTGGGCACTGAAAACTGCTGATCTGGAAAAACATTTTTGTACTCATTTGTTTGCCTGCCTCTAATGTTTATTACTCACATTATCAAAATTGTACATCTCTATTATGCAGCCTAAGGTTGTTTCGTTATTGTGATTTTTCCAACATAAGCAGCATCGGTGGAAGCCTCGATGTGCAATGTCCGGCTGTACCCGTGCCTGGGCTGTCTGTCCGGGGGGAGCTTGGGGAGCACAGAAGCAGAGGTCTGGCTGGAGACACTGTCCTGTTTAGTGTCGTGTGACTTCATGTTGCTTCATGTGCTGTGCAGTGTTGTGTTGCATTACGCTGCCCATGGTATATTGTCTTACATCATCCAGAGACCATAGAGGCACGGTTGCAATGCAAAAAATAACAATTTCGTGTGGACTGAGGACAGAGTAAGTGTTTGGGCTAAATGATACATACCGTCCACACTGTCTACATTCACAGGGCAGTTGGTACTCTCTTCACTTTCTGTCCTGTCACTGTATCGTTACAATATGGGGTTTGATGGGGCTCCTGGGTGGCTCAGTCGGTTAAGTGTCTGACTCCTCCTGATTTTGGCTCAGGTCATGATCTCAGGGTGGTGGGATGGAGCCCCATGTCGGGCTCCATGCTCAGTGGGGAGTCTGCTTGAGGTTCTCCCTCTCTCTCTCCCTCTGCCCCTCCCCCTACTCGCTCTCTCAAATAAATAAATCAATCTTTAAAAAGAATATGAGGATTGATTTGTTCATTTGGTTGTTTTAAAAGTTAAAGTCTGGCAGAGAATCATAGGGGAAGGGAGGGAAAAATGAAACAAGACGAAACCAGAGAGGGAGACAAACCGTAAGAGACTCTTAACCTCAGGAAACAAACGGAGCTGTTGCTGGAGTGGTGGGGGTGGGAGGGATGGGGTGGCTGGGTGATGGACATTGGGGAGGGAGGTATGTGCTATGGTGAGCGCTGTGAATTGTGCAAGACTGTTGAATCACAGACCTATACCTCTGAAACAAATAATACATTATATGTTAATTAAAAAAAAGAAAGAAAGAAAGAAAAGTTATACTGATCACATTGAAAAAAAAAAAGTTAAAGTCTGGGATCTCAAAACTTACCCAGCCTGCTGCCTCTGGATGTCTGTGTGTGTGTGTGTGTGTGTGTGCGCGCGCGTGTGTGTTTTGAAGATCCCAGGGAACTGGGATGCTACAATTTATCTTCATAACCAGTTCTAATGCCCAAGCTCCCGAGTCAGCAGCCTTTATCAATACAAGTGAGGAGGCTCAGTTCCTCTCAGGCTGCACACTCAGTTCTTCTTACAGTGATGTCTGTCTTGCTTAGCTCCTGGCCTACTCCTGGGAGTGGGATTTAACCTGTTAGTTGAATAATACTTATAAGAAAAAGCATGCAAATAAACATGTAGCATTAAATGAAGAATTATTTGTGAAAGCCACTCAATCATTTCCTGTAGTTAGGTCACTGAAAAGGAACCATACACTATTCATTTTCTGAAAGATTTGTTTCAGAAGCATTAGAAATCCAAGTGGGAATAAATCAGATTAATTTTCAAAATTAGCAGGGATAAGCTTTATTCTGAAATCATGAATGTTCTCTTTTAATTAAATTCAAATCCATTCATTTGATTAATTTGTTAATAGTCTTGTTTGAATCTTCTGTATTCATATTCGAAGTTTACTTATCAGTTACTGAGAAACTTGTGTGAGTCTCAACATCTTTGAGGATGTGTCTACTGCTTTAAATTATGTCAGTTTTGCTTTATATATTTTAGAGTATGTTATCAGATGATGCGAGTGTAGGGTTACTAACTTACTGTTGGATTGATCTTTATCTGATAATATTTCTTCTCTGTGGGCTCATAATGTCTATCTTCAATGAAATGATACCAGCTTTCTTTATTTTTATTTCTTTATTTTAATTCCAGTTAGTTGACATGCGGCGTTATATCAGCTTCAGGTTTCCATACGTCACCCTGTGCTTAACACAAGTGCCCTCCTTCATCCCCTTCACCTGTGTCCCTCCCCACCCACCTCCCTCTGGTGAGCGTCAGTCTGTTCTCTGTTATTAAGACTTGTTTCTGGGTTTGTCTCTCTCTTTTGCTCTCTCTCTCTCTCCCAGCTTTCTTTGATTAGTATTTGCATGGTATATAATTTTCATCCTTTTACTTTGTTTTATTTTAAAAAAAAAACTTTTCTGGGGGCGCCTGGGTGGCTCAGTTGGTTAAGCATCTGCTTTCAGCTCATGTCATGATCCCAGGGTTCTGGGATCCAGTCCCACATCAGGAGCCTGCTTCTCCCTCTACCCGTGCCCCTCTCCCCTGCTCCTGCTCTCTCACTCCCCCCTCTCTCTCAGTAAATAAAATCTTAAAAAAAAAACCTTTTCTTTTGAAATAATTATAGCTTTACAGGAAATTGCAAACTTAGTATAGAGGGGTCCTGCTTATCCTTCACCCTGTTCCCCCCAGTGGTTGCATCTTTCTTTTTTTTTTTTTTAAAGATTTTATCCATTTATTTGAGAGCGAAAGAGTGAGCCTGAGGTGGGGAGGGGCAGAGGGAGAGGGAGAAGCAGTGCTGAGAGGGAATTTCATAGCAGTCAGTGCCGACTCAAGATCTCAAATTAATAATGCAAGTTCCTCACTCAGGAAACTAGAAGAAGAAGAGCAGAATTAAACCAAAGCATGCAGAAGAAAGGAAATAAATATCAGAGCCGATCAGTGAAACAGAGAATAGGAAGACAAGATAGTAAATCAGTGAAAGCAAAAGTATTCACCAATCTCAGGGATGACAGAGGGGACATTACCGCTGGTCCCGAGCCATTGAAAGGGTCATTGCGGAATACGCCACCGACAGCTGTACCCCAGCTTAGATGAGATGGACCGATTCTTCCCAAACCACAGACTATCCAAACTCGGTCAGAATTAAACAGACCGAATGAATGGTTCTACAAACAGTAAGGAAATGGAGTTAGCAATTTAAAATCTCCAGGAAGGAAATATCTAGGTCCAGATGTTTTCAATGAAGAATTCCTTGAGACTTTTAAAGAAGACTAGTGTCATTTTTACACAGTAGTTTCCAGAATATAGTTGAGGATGGAACACTGCCCAGGCTCGTGTTAGGAGTCCAGTTACTATCCTCCTGTCAGCACAAGAGAAAGACAGCACAACAAGAGAAAACAAATATCCCTTGTGAATAGAGACACAAAAAAAATTCTTTAAGAAAATAATTGCCTGTTGATATCCGCAATATATATAGAAAATTCGACATCATGATGATGTGGAGGTTATTCCAGGTACTTAAGGCCCATTCCGACATTCTAAAATCACCCGGTGTAATCCACTCTATGAACAGGTTAAAAGAAAATTATAGGATCATATCAACATGTGACTACATCCAACACCCATTCATGATAAAAACTATCCACATCTTGGATTAGATGGTAATTACCTTAATTATATTTAAAGGGCATCTGTAAAAACATAGAGCCAACATCATACTTAACAGTGAAATTCTGAATGCTTCTCCTTTCAGACTGGGAGTAAGTCAAGGATGTTTGTTCTTAAGCACTGTTATTTAACTGACATTTCTAGCTACATAGAATAAGGCAAGTAAAGGAAATTAAAGGAATTCAGATTGGAAAGGAAGAACTAAAAATGTCCCCATTTGCAGACGACATGATTGTGTATATAGACAATCCCAAGGAACTGATGAAAAACCTGGAACTAATGATAATGAATAGGTTCAGCGAAGTGGCCAATTATAAGATCACCACTCAAATACCAATCCCATTTCCAACATGTGGAAACTGAAATTAAAAATGAAGTACTCTTATAGGCAGTACTAATGAAAACAAAATCTTAGGTATGCTGAAAATAACTGTGTTCATGAAAGTAATCAAAGACACTATAAAATTCCACTTTTCCTAAAATTGAATATAGGTTTAATACAGTTCCCATTAAAATCTCAGCGAGGTTTTTTTTTTTTTTAAGAGATTTTATTTATTTATTTGACAGAGAGAGAGAGACAGCGAGAGAGGGAACACAAGCAGGGGGAGTGGGAGAGGGAGAAGCAGGCTCCCCATGGAGCAGGGAGCCTGACGCGGGGCTCGATCCCAGGACCCTGAGAGCATGACCTGAGCTGAAGGCAGATGCTTAACAACTGAGCCACCCAGGTGCCCCGAAGTTTTGTTTTTTGTTTTTACTTTTTTAGACAAAATAAGCTTATTCTAAAACTAATTTGTCAAGGCTAAAATGGCGAAAACGGCCTTCATAAGGAGAATAGAGTGAGAAGGGTCACTTCCTGATGTTAAGGCATACTACCTAGCTTTATTTACCAACACAGTGTGTAAGAAGAAATAAAGATCAGTGGAATGGTGTGGAGAACCCAGAAATAGACACCCCCAAAGGCTCAAGTGATTTTTTTAAGAAAAAAATTCCATTATGATAACGTTAAAAAGAATAAAATACTTATAAATAAAATAATTGTTAAGAATGAGCAACAAAAGTGCAACACTTGTACTTTGAAAACTACAAAGCAGTGTCAAAATATACTAAAGGAGACCTAAGTAAATGGAAAGACATCCTAGATATCATGGATTAGAAGTATTAATATTATTAAAATGGCAGTACTCCCCAAATTGATCTACATATTCTGTGCTATCCCTCTCAACATCCCAGCTGACTTTTTTGCAGAAATTGACAAGCTGATTTTAAAATTATATGGAAAAACAAGGGACCCAGAATAGTGAAAAACAGTTTTGAAAAAGATTAATAAAATTTTAGTATTCACACTTTTCCATTTCAAAACTTTATTCAACATTAGAATAATCTAGACAGCATAGAACTCGCAAAAATTCAGAATTGAAAGTTCAGAAACAAAGCCTTAAATTTGTGGTTAATTGCTTTTCAACATGGGTGCCTAGAAAACTCCATGGGGTAGAGGGGTATATTTAGGTGAGTGCTCTTTTTTTTTTTTTGGACCCGGTACTGTTGGTGAGATTCTCCCATTTTGTTGTGGGTAGCCGTAATTCATTCATTTTGTTGTTACGTAGTATGTCTTTTATCCATTCTACTGTTGCTGGATATTTGGGTAGCTTATTAGTCTTGCCTATTAGAAATGATAATTCCATGTCATACTTGACTCAGTTGGCACACATTGCTCGTGTTTATATACCTAAAGAGTGGAATTGTTGGGTTTTGGATTGTGCGATGTTCCACTTCAGTAGATACTGCAAATGATTTTGCAAGGTAATGTATCCAATTATACTGTAATGAGCGTGTGTAAGAGTTCCTGTTGCTTCACATGTTTGCTGACACTTGGCATTGTCAGCCTTTTTAACTTAGCATTTCCAATATTTATGTAGTAGTTGTGGTTTTAACATGTATTTTCTTGAAAAATAAGTTGGACACCTTTTCATAGGATTTGGGGAATCTTTCTTATTTGGGAAGAGCCTGTTAAAATCCCTTGCCATTTTTCTTCTAAGTTATCCCTTCTTTTCTTAACTGTTTATGGGCCATTGTGTATTCTGGCTGGGAGTTTCTTATTAGTTATATGTTGCAATTATTTTTTCCTCCCTGGTGTGCTTTGTTGAAGAGATGTTCCTAATTTTGATTAAGTCCACTTTATTAATCTTTTCATTTGGGGTTAGTTGGGGATTTTTGTTTTGTTTTTTAAATGTTTGTTTGTGGAGAAGGAGGAATCTTGTTAGGGTTGATGGGGAAGAAATTACTCTCTGCCAAAAAGTTGTGAAAATATCTGTAATATCTTTTAGGGCTTTATAGTTTTGACTTTGACATTTAGAAGCAGAAATCATTTGGAATATATTCTTATGTTTTGATTGATACAGAGCTTTAGTATTTATTAGCTCCTGTCATCTCCTATAGATACCTAATAAATTAGTTTCTCAGTACTGTTTATTGAGAAGACCACAGTGTCCTCGTTGGTCTGCAGGAGCGCATTTCTCATTAATCTAGTGTCCATTCTTATGTGGGCCTCCCTTCTGGAGTCTCTCTGTTCCCATTGGTAGAATTATCTATCTTAGAGGAATACCATCTTGTCTTCATTGCTCTACTTTAATACTTTAGTTTTGTTATATTGTAGAATCCACCTTCCACGTTTCTCACATTTGTCTTGTTCATTCCTGGCCTTGGCATTTCCCTCTAAATATTAGGAATACCTTGTCAATTCCTCTCAAAAAACATGTTACGATTTTGATTGGGTTTGTGTTAAATACATATTACCAGTTGATGGGCACATGACATCTTTAGATTCTGATTTTGGAGGATGATGTATTCTGTGTGTTTAGGTTTTTTTTAACTTCTTTCAATAATGTTTGATAGTTTTCGTTTAGAGAACTTGCCTTTTGTTAGTTATAGTCTCACCTTAGTTTTTCTTATCGCTGAAATGGGCGTATTTAAAAAATACTTTCTTGCTTGTCATTACTTCTATTTATATACTTGTTTTCTAGGTCATTAATTTCTGTGTTTATATTTGCTTACATCCTTGTACTTTCTTTGGGGTTCATTGGCTCCCCCTGCCCCTGCTTTCAAGTGGATATTTAGCTTGTATTTTTAGCTTCCTTTATATATTGTATGCATTGAATTGTGAATATTTTCCTCTTAACATTTTCTTTTGGCTCTGGCAGAATGGTTCAGTTAAAAATATTTTCTAATTTCCGTTGTGATTTCTTTTTTGACCTAAGAGTTCTTTAGATCTTAATAATTGACCTTTCTTTATTCATGTTAGAAAAAGGTAGCTTTATCCCAGAACATATCGTTTTCACCTTTAACGACTTATATTTGTTTTTATTGCTTGCTTACTGACAGGTAATCCATTTCTTTTTCATGTGTGGGTAAATCTTTACCTAGGTCTCAAAAAATATAAGTACTTCATGAAATTGTGTTCTTATTATATATTTTTCCTTTAGTTTGATACAGCTTTTCCAATTGACAAAATTATTAGTAATGATTAAATAAATGCACGAATAGCAAATACTTGTCTAAGTTTATATGCTGTAAGTCCCTTTGAGTTTTTGTCCTTTTCTGCTTTATAAAAGAATATCTCTCAAATTTATAGGGTTGACTTTTTTGTCTGCTCAGTTGTACATTTATTCATTTATTCAACATTCAGTAAGTGTTTTATTTATGATGTGGTTTGTTTTGTGTTAGGCTTTGGAAGAATCCTATTCTCACTCTCCAGGGTTAGTCTACTAGGGAGGACATAATTTATTATAGGGCAAAAACTGCTATATTGTATGTATGAGTTCAGTTAACAAAGAGGCCACAGAAAAGGCAATATTTAACATTTTTCAGAAATGGAGACGTTTTCAAGTCATCATAAATGCTGTTTTCATGGTTTGTTAACGGGAAAGAATCGTTAAAATGTCCAACTACAAGATGAATTTAAATATAAATTATACAAATTGTTAAAACAAATTATTAATGTTAATTGCTTCAGTATAAATTTTAATTATAACTTTTTTTAGTTGTTTTTACTAGCTATTTCTACTTTGTAATAGAATGGTATTACTTTATAAACTTGCATATAGATAATTAGTGTTTTATATTACTCTCTGCAGAATCAAAGAACTCCATCGGACATGGTATTTCTTAGGACTTCAGAAAAAGCAGGTATTTATATTTGTATTTAAATGGCTGATCATTTAGTATTTTAGCAGTTTAATTTTCATTTTGAAAGGTAAAAGTTAAATTTATTCTTATAAAAAGTTTTCTTCGAATGATAATACATTGAATTCATTAATTCTAAATCACATTTAACTGTTGATATTTAAAATGAAAATCTTTAGTGTATATGTTTGTTTTAAAAAATATAATCCTATCACAACCTTTATATCAAATGAGTGCTTTTGTTCAAAGCTATATTGATAGCAAAGTAATTAGATGATGTTGCTTGAAATTTGATTGCTATTCTGTATTTGCAGTTTTATTAATTCAGCAAACGTTTATTTACCACCTACTATGTGCCAGGCACTACTTGTCTCTTGGGATACAAAGGGGGATAAGATGGGTGGGGGAACAGAAGAGGAAGCAGACGGTTTGTGTAGGTGAGTTGAAGTGGGCTTCGCAGGATAAATGATATTTATATGACCTGAGCTCTCACCAGTGAGGGGAAGGTGGAAAAGGGGAAATGAGATGGAAGCCTCATGTGGTCAAGGAGAAGAACTGTGTGTTGGAAGTCAGGAAACCCAAAATCTAGTCTGCTTTGGCCAATTTTTAATTATATGACCTAGACACATGGTCACCCATTTTCTTAATGTCTAAAATGATGAGAGGTTTATCAGGTAATACCCAAGTTCCTTCTGCCTTGCATTTCTGACTGTGAAATAAATAGTATTTTTTTCTCTTTAAATTTTTTTATTGTTCTGTTAATCACCATACATTACATCATTAGTTTTTGATGTAGTGTTTGTGCATAACACCCAGTGCTCCACACAGAATGTGCCCTCCTTAATACCCATCACCAGGCTGACCCATCCCCCCACCGCCCTCCCCTCTAGAACCCTCAGTTTGTTTTTCAGAGTCCATCGTCTCTCATGGTTCGTCTCCCCCTCCAGTTCGCCCCCTTCATTCTTTCCCTCCTGCTATCTCCTTCTTTTTTTTTTTTTCTTCACATATATTGCATTATTTGTTTCAGAAGTACAGGTCTGTGATTCAACAGTCTTGCACAATTCACAGCGCTCACCATAGCACATACCCTCCCCAATGTCCATCACCCAGCCACCCCATCCCTCCCACCCCAACCCCCCTCCAGCAACCCTCAGTTTGTTTCCTGAGATAAAGAATTCCTCGTATCAGTGAGGTCATATGATACCTGTCTTTCTCTGATTGACTTATTTCGCTCAGCATAACACCCTCCAGTTCCATCCACGTCATTGCAGATGGCAAGATCTCATTCCTTTTGATGGCTGCATAATATTCCATTGTATATATGAACCACATCTTCTTTATCCATTCATCTGTCGATGGACATCTTGGCTCTTTCCACAGTTTGGCTATTGTGGACATTGCTGCTATAAACGTTGGGGTGCACATACCCCTTCGGATACCTACATTTGTATCTTTGTGATAAATACCCAGTAGTGCAATTGCTGGATCGTATGGTAGCTCTATTTTCAACTGTTTGAGGAACCTCCACACTGTTTTCCAGAGGGGTTGCACCAGCTTACATTCCCACCAACGGTGTAGGAGGGTTCCCCTTTCTCCGCATCCCCGCCAACATCTGTCATTTCCTGACTTGTTAATTTCAGCTATTCTGACTGGTGTGAGGTGGTATCTCATTGAGGTTTTGATTTGGATTTCCCTGATGCCAAGCGATGTTGAGCACTTTTTCATGTGTCTGTTGGCCATTTGGATGTCTTCTTTGGAAAAATGTCTGTTCATGTCTTCTGCCCATTTCTTGATTGGATTATTTGTTCTTTGGGTATTGAGTTTGATCTGTTCTTTATAGATTTTGGATACTAGCCCTTTATCTGATATGTCATTTGCAAATATCTTCTCCCATTCTGTCGGTTGTCTTTTGGTTTTATGGACTGTTTCTTTTGCTGTGCGAAAGCTTTTTATCTTGATGAAATCCCAATAGTTCATTTTTGCCCTTGCTTCCCTTGCCATTGGCGATGTTTCTAGGAAGAAGTTGCTGCGGCTGAGGTCGAAGAGGTTGCTGCCTGTGTTCTCCTTTAGGATTTTGATAGACTCCTGTCTCCCATTTAGGTCTTTCAGCCATTTGGAGTCTGTTTTTGTGTGTGGTGTAAGGAAATGGTCCAGTTTCATTCTTCTGCATGGGGCTGTCCAATTTTCCCAACACCATTTGTTGAAGAGACTGTCTTTTTTCCATTGGACATTCTTTCCTGCTTTGTCAAAGATTAGCTGACCATAGAGTAGAGGGTCCATTTCTGGACTCTCGATTCTGTTCCATTGATCTATGTGTCTGTTGTTGTGCCAGTACCGTACTGTCTTGATGATGACAGCTTTGTAATAGAGCTGGAAGTCCGGAATTGTGATGCTGCCAGCTTTGCTTTTCTTTTTCAGTATTCCTCTGGCTGTTCGGGGTCTCTTCTGGTTCCATACAAATTTTAGGATTATTTGTTCCATTTCTTTGAAAAAAGTGGATGGTATTTTGATGGGGATTGCATTGCATGTGTAGATTGCTCTAGGTACCATTGACATCTTCACAATATTTGTTTTTCCAATCCATGAGCATGGAACGTTTTTCCATTTCTTTGTGTCTTCCTCAATTTCTTTCATGAGTATTTTATAGTTTTCTGAATACAGATCCTTTGCCTCTTTGGTTAGATTTATTCCTAGGCATCTTATGGTTTTGGGGGCAATGTAAATGGGATCGACTCCTTAATTTCTCTCTCTTCTGTCTTGTTGTTGGTGTATAGGAATGCCACTGATCTCTGTGCATTGATTTTATATCCTGCCACTTTACTGAATTCCTGTATGAGTTCTAGCAGTTTTGGGGTGGAGTCTTTTGGGTTTTCTACATAAAGTATCTTATCGTCTGCAAACAGTGAGAGTTTGACTTCTTCTTTGCCGGTTTGGATGCCTTTGATTTCTTTTTGTTGTCTGATTGCTGTGGCTAGGACTTCTAATACTGTGTTGAATAGCAGTGGTGATAGTGGACATCCCTGCCGAATGGACAGTATTTTTATAGGAAGCTCAGCATATTATTTATTTATTTTTTTGGAAGCTCAGCGTATGTATTATTGGTATTGTGGTGAAAACTCTAGAAAGGACAAAGTTAAATTGTAGAGTTGTTAATTAATTAATTTTTTTAAAAAAATTTTTAAATATTCTCTACACCCAATATGGGGCTCAAACTCATGACCCTGAAATCAAGAGTCCCATGGTCTTCCAGCTGAGTCAGCCAGGCGCTAGAGTTGTTAATTTAGTTTTTTCTCCATATGTAAACAGCATTTTTTTAAAGGGGTATTCTGAGGGGGGGGGGAAATGTTTTTTCAACTGTAGTTATGGTTATTTGCATTGTAAGACAAGGCTGCCATTAACAGAAGAGTTCAGCTACACCTAATAATCAGGTACACTTGATACATTTACTTTATTGTGTGTTACTCAACAGGAGGTTTTGTTCTTCCTTTGTTCTTCCTGTGGAGCAGACTAGAGAGCTCTTCTCTTCCAGTCCATTCCCTTTCTTCTCAGAAATACAGCTGGACTCCCTTTCCTGTCCAGTGAGATGGGGCTTTGCTCTGAGGGCTGGCCAAAGGAGGCTAGCTGGCTGCTTCCAGGCCTGGTCTTCACCTCTTCTGTAGCTCCATGTAGCCATGTGTCTCGAGTCAATGCACCTGGGGTTGTTGCAAGGCTTGGATTATTCTGCAGAGTTTGAAAAAGTTGCTTTGGATGATTTTTACTGTTGTTTTCATTATAGTTCTGGAGAAATGGATTTTCAGAGATTTTCACATTGCCATCCCTGTTTACATCACCTATTGTTTATGATGTTTGTCTTTGTTTCTAAATGTATTCAATATCATGAATAGAAAAACCTTTGCATTTGAGAAATGCTTTCATATTAATGGCCCTTCTAATGATTGTGGTAGAAATATATATGAGATTAAGAACATTATCCTAAATATGGAAATGTTTTTTAGATAATTAAAATTAAAGGAAATACAGGTTTCATTAGGGGATAAAAGATGAAGGAAATCCAGCACTTTAAAACTGGAAGATGATGAGAACTGTCCATTTTCTAGAGGAGGAGTCTGAGGGCTGAACAATATGAATGCCTTGTTGAAGATCGTGTGACTAACAGCAGTTTTAGTTCTTCAGCCTCTGAATGACTTATAGCCAGTAAAACATAGATAGAATATTAGAGCATTAGGCAAATGAGATACTCTATATTATGTTAGCTTTGGATAAATAACATATCTAAACTGATGGCTTTTTTTTTAAGAGATTTTATGTATTTATTTGATGGAGAGAGAGAGAGCAAGCATAAGCAGGGGGAGTGGCGGGCAGAGGGGGATGGAGAAGCAGGCTCCCCACCGTGCAGGGGGAGCCTGATGTGGAGCTCGATCCCGGGACCCCGGGATCATGACCTGAGCCGAAGGCAGACGCTTAACTAACTTAGCCACCCAGGTGCCCTAAACTGATGACGTTTTAAAAACATTTTCTTTCCCTCTAGTTTTCCCTTGGGTTTCATGTTATAGGGACATGTTGTAGTATAATGATACTTAATATTTTGTAGGTCCTGGATCTCTTTGAGAATCTTTTTTTTTAAATTTTTTTGAAAGATTTTTATTTACTTGACAGAGCACAAGCAGTTGGGAGCATCTTAGGGAGAGGGAGAAGCAGACTTCCCCGCCGAGCAGGGAGCCTGACTCAGGACTCGATCCCAGGATGGTGGGATCATGACCTGAGCCGAAGGCAGACGCTTAACTGACTGAGCCGCCCAGGCACCCCCTAAGCTTACAGTTCTCGGTTTCTTTATTTTTTTCTATTAAATTTAAATGGTTAAAATTCACTGATTGTAGATATACAGGTATTAAAATGTGAGATTGCTATTTCATGCTGTTTTTCTTCTGAAATGGACCAAATAGCTTCACAGCTGGATAAAATGTGTGTCATGATACTGCTTTAAGTCAGTAATTCTTAGCTTTGGAAATTCTGTTTCTGTGACTTTAAGTGATTACGTTTTTTAATTGTCTCATTTTCAAAAGTACACATACTCAGAATTTTTTGTGTATCAATACTCTTGATATTATTACTTTTCAGTTTCAGTTCAGAAGAATCTGATAGTGCATTGTCTACTAAAATAAAAATCTTCAAACCCTAGCCAGTAGAAAAGTCTTAAATCTGTGTGGTGTGTCGGAGCTTGGACAGTTGCAGCTCAGGGAGTCTCTTTGTGGTGTCCTATTGACTGTGTATTAACACAGGGCTTTCTGTGGGGCCGGCATCTAATTGTTTAGAATGCAGATGAAGCTGTTGATGGATCTGGGGACTGATGGCTTAAATTCCAATTAATCAGTTGCTTCATCAGTTTCTTAATTCAGATCAAATATCTCCTGAATGCACACAGTTCTTTTAGTCTATTAAGAGAAATTAATGCTTTAGAACTAATTTTCACCAATCTCTTATAAATACCAATATCTTTTTCACTTGTCTCCTCAGTGACGACCTTATAGTTTAAGTGTTTGGGACCTACTACAATAGCTCGGCCTCACCTGTTAGTGGGGCAGGGGTAGGTAAATGACACTGTACTCATCCACATTCTCTCTCTGGTGCTATTCATCTTCCCACCAGCTTAAAAATTTCATGCTGTCATTGAGTCATATAAATGATTTAGAAATTAAGTTTAATGGCAAACGATCTGGTATTAAATATGCGAAGTCAATGTCTATTTTTCTTTTGTTGGGCATATACTGTACCCATCTCTTTCAGAGCTACTGGATTCATGAGCTGTTGCAGACAATCTACTAATATTACAGGATAACTTACCACCGTATATGACAGACTACGGTGCTCAGTCTCGTCGTGTCCCATCAGTTACTTTATCACCACTTGAGGCAGCTCTCCTGTGGGACACCTAGTCTAGTTGATCTTCATTTGATTGTCATTAAACCTGTCCTTTCCTGTCAGCTCTTGTCAGTTATACAAAATAAAATCAAGTATTCATAAGAAGTCTGTAATGGGATATAAGCAGACCAATTTAATAATTCATTTTTGCTGAGCCTTCACTGGCCTCAGTTGTAGCTAGTGCTTGCTGTTAAACATGATTAGATATGGTGTGTGTAAGACATGGCAAGTTGGCCATACTTCTGATTTTGCTACAGTTCATTCTCTCTTTTTAAATTCTGTCAGTTACTACGAAGTTAGTAATGTGAACTGTACTCGAAAATAAGTAATATGTCTATTGCCCCTAAATTTTTTAAAGAATTTTTTTTTAAGATTTTATTTATTTATTTGAGAGAGAGAGAATGAGAGACAGAGAGCACGAGAGGGAAGAGGGTCAGAAGGAGAAGCAGACTCCCCGCCGAGCAGGGAGGCCGATGTGGGACTCGATCCCGGACTCCAGGATCATGACCTGAGCCGAAGGCCGTCGCCCAACCAACTGAGCCACCCAGGCGCCCTGCCCCTAAATTTTTAAAGCAGCATATAATTATTTAACATGAAGATGTCCTTTTTTCTTTAAAGAAAGACAACTGTATTGCTTCCAGTGTTTAATAAGTTTACAGAACCTAGGTATTACTTTCACTTTTAGAAACAGAATGTTTGAAATATAAGAGTCTCTAGAGATTCTCCCTTCTTATTTTCTATGTTAGAAAGCAAACCTAGAGCAGAGCTGTTGGCACTGACATCTCAAAGTATGTGTCCGACAGAATCTAGAATCCGATCCGTATGCGGTTACTTTTGAATCAGAACACACATAAGCACATACACACACATGTATAAACATGCATATATTTTAAGAGGAAAAAAAATCAAGTTTGAAAAACTGTTTAACTGTAAAATAACATCCACTACAAATTTCCCTATTCTCCTTTTTAGTTGAAACCAGTTTGTAAAATATTCTCCTTGTGGTAGGTCCTTTGGCAAGTAATGCATAACAAAATTTATTTATGTATTTAGATATATCTTTCAAAGTACATGTAATCAGACAAAGGTCTCCTGGGTAAGTCTTCTCTTGATACAGTAGATGATTCAGAAGTCATTTCATAGCGCTCTGTCTTTTGGAGCCTTGGGAAAGTGACTTGGTTTCTGTGGAGGCGCCTAGAATCCTGCTGGCAGCACCACGGCAGAGAGCTGCTCCAAGGGTTGGAAGTGTCATTGGTGAAGGGTTTGCGTGGGGCACATTCCAGATCCTGAACTGTGATTAGTTGAAGGTACATTGGCTGGCGGAGAAAAGTAGTAAGAGCAAGAAAACGCTCGTGGTATGTGCAGGACTACAGTTTCTAACAGAGCGCTCAAGGGAAAATGCGTCTAGCACGGATGTGGGTTTGCACAGACCCATTTTAGTGTTAGGACGTTATGTGAGAGGTGTCCTGGACTGGGCTCGGTGAAGATACGTTCTACCTTCACTAGTCCCCCAGACTTGAGAAAGAGGTCGCTAAATGAGTTCCAGGCGTACGGCTCTCACTGGCATACTTCAGTAGATTTTCCTCTAAATTTTACAACGCAAGTCTGAAGTCAGTCCGATTTTTCCCCCCGTGCAGATGGAAACTTTAGTGGGGCGAGGTAACTGGCAGGGAGCATCGGTGAGTGAGGTGCAGAGCTGGTGTTCAGCCCAAGACTGGCCCTTCCCGCTGTGCCCCGGGAACAGGAGCCTCTCCTAGAGCGCGGCTGACACTCTGGGCCACGTTGCTCTTCACTGGGGCCATTGGTCTCACCTGCCGTAGACTGCTGAGCAGCACTCCTGCCCCAGGTCACAAGATACCAGCAGCAGGTTTGAAAACAAACAGGGTCTCCACAAGTTTCCAAGTGCCCCCCCAGGGGGGAAATCACCCCTAGTTGAAAAGCACTGGAGGACTTTTTTGTTTTCATTGAAGAGAATCCCTAAGTGTTCAGTTATGTATCTTTTGAGACTAATTAATATTCTTCAGAGATGCTCTCAGTAAGAACAAACTGATTCTGTGGTATTTGCCTCCGTGGGGAAGAAGCTTCTGCTCCTGCCAGTGCAGCCAAGAATTCAGGGGCTGGCTCCATGTCCCTGCTGCTGCCAGGCTAAGGCCAGGGCGTCCCCCTGCAGGGGTGTCCACTAGCTGCCCACTTCCCCAGGCCTGGTGGACTGGGCCTCCCTTCTGCTCACCAGCTTCCACTCAGAGGCAGGAGCTCTGCCCCGTTTTGACAGTCTGGGAGTAATGGAGCCCCAGCTGGTCAGCCCCACCGGCTAGCTTGTAGGGCCGGAAGGGCTGCCACAACTCCTCCCTTAACCCAGCGCCCACTTAGAAGCCAGCAGGGGCCCCTCCAGATAAGGCTGGGTGCTGTCCTCTTCCATTCCCCGTGTCTTGGCCCAGACCTTTGCAGACCTTGCTCCAGTTCATGCCTACGGGAGGTGGTGAAAACAGCGGAGAGCTTGGTGGTCCGTCGTTCAAAGGGAGGATCCATGATACGTACCAACAAAGGACAGAGCAGCCCAGTGAGAAACTTTATTGCCAGAACCAGGGAAAGATTCAGCCTGAAGGAGTCCCACAGAATCACACTCTACACTGCGTGCATGTGCTAGTCTGCTCTGCTCAGGAGTGGTCAGAGTGAGACGGTCTTGAAAAGGCCTCCAGGACACACATCCATCAGCAAAGCCAAAGCCTTGCTTGTCTCAGGGGCCCTGAGCACAGTCTCTGGGTGTACTGCGCACGGCTAGTGGTAGTTCCTGTGAAGCTGAGCTTAGAAATAGAATCGCATGCCTCCCCGTTGGTCTAGAAGATTGTACGTGTGCCAGAACCATGGCTGTGGGCCCAGGAGCGTGGACAGAGACCACCTGCAAGCTGCTGGTCCATTCCTGACTGAACTAGGGGCAGAATCAAGAACCAACTTCCCAGTTGGGGAGAATAGCCTCTAAGCCACATGTATCCAGTGGTAAAGGGTGAAAATCTGACTCAGTGAGTTCAGACACCACTTTTGACCAACAGGAAGTTGGTGTGGGGCCAGGAGCAGCCCGTAGAAAGCCAGGAATACAAATCTGGTCAGGGACAGGAGAGGGGTGGTGCATGCTACAGGGTCATTGGACTTCACAGAATTAGGTCAGCCAAGTCCCAAAAAAGAAACATGTCTGAACAACAACCAGCACTCAACATGTTTGATGTTTGTGTAACAGTTCAGAGTGTTCACTCATCAACTCTGGTGAATTTTATGTGATTGTACAGCAGAGGGGTTTGAAGTCAGATGGGCCTCCTGATGGCATTGTGCCGTTCATCCTGCCTGTCCCGGTGAGACCTCAGGGCAGTGCACCTCTAAGCTTGAAATAGGGGCCTGTTCCCTACCGACTGTCCAACAGGACCTCAAATATATATAGGCCAGGACTGGCACTTAGTAGATGCTCAGTATATATTAGTAACTTTCTTGTTCAGAGAGAAATGACTTTTTATTATGCATGTATGTCTCTGTATATTTTGTGAGGAGTGTGGAACAGTTTCTAATCAAGAAAGTAGATACCCTATTTATTTCCTCTTAGTTTGGAGTGTTCTGTTAGTTTCTCCCCATAACGATCTTTGGAAGGTATTTTCTAAAGGAGCCAGGCCCCAGAGAAGTAGACTTGTATTAAATCCCATGTCCCCGAATTCCTCTCCCTGGCACGTTGTCCCTCCTCCTGCCCACCCCCCAGGGGTCTCTGTAATTGTGGTCCTTTGGTCCTTGAGGTTCAGAGGGATCCCCGTCGTGGCAGAGAAGACAATTACACTCACAGAGCTAGTATACTGCTTTGTAAAGGAGACTGTTCTGGATGCTACGGGTCTTCTTTCCCTGAACTGCAGGTGGTACCTGCTTTTCATTTCCAGCTGAATCCCCGTCCCTCTCACCTTCACAGAAACCGCTCCATCTCATTTCTAGAGTAGGACATTGGGTGTGCCCCAAGGGATCGAGTGTGGGTTCTGTTTTAGAATCTTGAGTCTGGGTTACTTGTCAGCCCTCTCCTACATGTGTCTCCCAGAACTTGTTTTACTCCTTCGGATTTTGCTCATTTGCTTCTCTGATCATTAGACGAAATACTTACTGAGGTCAGGGGTCCCTGGAAGAATGTTCTCAGTGTCGTAGGTGTCGTAGGTGTTGTGTGGATTTGGAGTGCACCCGGAAGAGAAGCTGTGTGTGAGCCCGTGGTGAGGAAGGGTGCAGCCGCGCCCCGTGAGCTGGGGGTACAAGTTGGCCGTGTCTGCTGGTTTGCTGCCAAATCTTCAAGTCTGTATTTCCATTTTTGAAGCTATCAGTAAATCTCTTTCAAACATTTGTCAGTATGTACAACCTCCCCATCACTATCCAGTTTTATTTTTGTTGTTTTAATTATAAATATCTAATAGTTTATTTTAACCATTTGAAATTACTTGAACAATGTCACGGTTAAATAACCATATCATTTCAGCTGCTTTTTGGACAAGTGATTGTTTTGTTTTGGAGGGAGAGAGAGGAAGAGAAAAGGTGGGCGGGACGCAGAGGGAGAGAGAATCCTAAGCAGACGCCAAGCGTGGACTCAGTGTCATGACCCTGAGATCGTGACCAAGGCTGAAATCGAGAGTTGGACGCTTCACTTACTGAGCCACCCGGGCCCCCCTGGATAAGTGATTTTTAACAGGTTCTATTAGATATCAGAAAACTCAGCCAGCATCTTCTGCTTCTGTCTTCTGAATCTAAGCAACTTAGAAGCCACCACAGTGGAAGTTTTAGGCCCTCTCTTTACTGGGTGACTACAGCCTGTGAGCAGTCATGGGCTTTTTTGTAAGGCTGTTCACCTCTTTCCCTCTACCAGTCACCTTACGATTTCTGTATCTTCCTTTAAAGTTAAAACCCCTTTCACCCAGGACACTGAAAGTTACGCCATCAATACTAATAAATAAGTAGTTTAAAATATTGTGAAAACGTTTTATTTAATGTTTCTGTTTTGCTGTCTTCTGGATAAAAGGGAAAAGGCCATGAGATAAGTTATTGATGAAATGAGCTGCTGAAGTGGAGAGGAGGTGTAGTCGGCCGATAACTGTCATAGCGTGAGCACTGGTAAATGACCGCGCATGCAGTCAGCCGTCCACCAGAGCCGTTCTGGTGCTGAGCTGCATCGATCAGTAGTAGGATGTCAGCGAAGTTGATGGATGGGGCCAACACGGACAGACAGCAGAAGGGAGCCCTGAAATATAAATATGAGAAAAGTACAAGGAAGGGGAGTCTCCATCTCTGCAGGTGTTCAAATATAAATTGAAATGTGGGTTTCTGTGGTGCAGTTCCAGTTATTTGCAGCATTGACACCGAAAACATCCGACATACACGTTGGACCCCTTCACAGCTACAAATGACCCAGAAGTGATCCAAACACACCGACCACAAAGAGAGGAACTTGGGCCCCCAAGCAGACCTCCTGAGAGCGGGGGCGCTAGGGGCTCTGAACATGGCCATGTGGGCAGTGCCGGGCTCCAGAGACTCCCTTGAGGGGACAGAGGTCGGAATCTGCTCTGATAGCTCCGCTCGGCGTGGCACCACCTGACAGAGTCGGGGTCAGCCCCATACGAGTTGCGGATGTCCCGGTGACTCTTGCGCACGGCCACAAACCTCAGCTTCTTCATGACCCCGGGCCAGCCCAGCAGCTGCAGGTCCCACAGGTACTCTGGGGACAGACCTTGGTGGGCTTATGGTAGAGAAGATACCTGTTCAGGTGGCTCTCGTCATGCCACAGGGCCTCGATCCCATTGGCCCAGTCGACCACCATCGCCTGGTGACAGGCTGAGGTCAGTCGGGGAACCTCCGGCACCAAACCCCCAGAAAAGCCTCCTGCGTAGTAAAAGTCACCCGGGTCCCTGGGGTGTGCCCCTGGGACCTTGTCCGCGCTCGTAGCTGAAGTCCTAGAAGGTCACCCTGGAGAAACCAGGGTGCAGGGTGCCTAAGAGGAGGGACAGGCTCTCCACGCCCACGTGGTCGCTCAACTTCATGTCCACTAAACGGACACCAGGTAGTCCACCTTGCGAAGGAAGAGCGAATGCGAGAAGTTGCTGATCTCCATGCGGTGCATGGGCACATCCTGCCAGCAGGGAGCCCCGGGGACCTGGAACCAGCACTCTCTGGTCCTACGGAAGCAGCACTCGGGCCCAGCAGCCGGCCAGTCGGTGAAGACACAGTAGGTGACCCTGTGCCCCGCTGTGAACTGCTTCTCCGCCGGCTGCAGGAACGGCTCCAGAAAGACCACGTAGCTACAGGGACGGGGGATAGGGTGGGAGGAGAGTCACTGCCAGAGGCTGGTGGCAGGACCCCAGAGCTCGGGGCCGTGCACGTGTTCACCTTCGTCACTGGGACACGCCCCGGGCTGCGTTAAGCCACAGCCACCCTCCTGGCCTGTCCTGAGAGAGTCGGCCGGCGGGCCCTCCCTCCCTTCTGCTCCCAGAGATGGGGGCCCTCAGCACCCCATCTTACAAACGGGAGCCCGAGGCTTGGGAGGCTGGAAACCCATGCAGCCACACAGTCAGCATGCTGGAGCCAGGGACACTGCCCCGTGCTGAGCTCCCGGGCAAACCCTGCAGGTGCCCTCCCCTGGCTGCCCCCCTGCGGGTCCCCTCCCCACCTGCCAGGACTGGAGCTCCTTTGGGCACAGCCCTCGTTCCTTTGCCCAACAGACCGGCTAGAAGAAGCAGGGCCAGCCACCTGCCCCTCTCGCTTTGGGTGGGCTGTCGCTGGTCCCCACAGCTCGCTGCACTCCCTGGAGGGTCCCCCCGTGAAGGCTACGGGGCCTCTTGCTGACAAGGTCCTCAATCTACCACTGGTATTCCTAGGAGGGGTCACCCTGAACTCCCCCAGACCGGGAATCAGGTGCAGCCCGGGGACAGGGAAGGGGAAAGAGGACCCTGGGAGTTGAGGGGGGTTGCTTAGACCCCAGCCTTGAATCCAAGGGGGTAAGCTTCTGGATCCAGGTCGACATATGCCCCTCCCTCAGTCCAAAGCCCTCACATGGCTGGTCCCCCTGTGAGGGGTCTACCTGCTCCGCAACGTGGGGACAGCAGCTCCCCCAACGTCAGGCAAGTGTGGTGAGCCCTCTGAGTCTGGTTTTTTGGAGCAGGCACTGAGGCTACTTCCCTGGGCCTGCCCCACACCTGGCAGCTTAGTCAAGGGCTCACACGGGGAAGGCGGCCACTGCCTTGAAACAGGGGACAGGCACACAACCCACAGGCCCGGATCAGGTCAGCAGGGGAAAGGCCAGGCCCAGTCGTTGTGAGTGTGGTTTCACGGCCCCTTCCCTCAAGGACGCTGCCGGCAAGGGCTCCCTCATGCAAGCCCGGCACCTGCCCTCGCCCCAGGGCTGCGCTCCCGGCCCAGAGGGGGACGCATGAGGCCCGCCTGTGCGGGCAGCGTTGGGACAGGGCCACAGGCGCTGGCCGCGGACCCTGGGCCGTGAGGGTCTGGTTGGTGATTTCAGTCCCTGCTCTCCAGGACCTGGAGGACGACTCTGAGGCGACCTGGGCCCTTCCTAGTGCCCCCCGCACATGGGGCTGAAGGCCTCCCTTGCGATGGCCTGGGAAAAGGGTTGCACATGCCTCAGGCCATCCTGCGGGCCTCGGCGAGCTCTGTGGAGGAAGGAAGCTCTGACTGCCGATGCTGTCGCCAGCCCCGGCTTCCAGAGGCTCCCAGGGGCCAGGCCACTTGCCGGCAGCCATGCCCAGCGCGCTCCTGGGTCCGCTGGGGTCCCAGGGCCTCACTGCTCAGCTCCCTCTCAGGGGCCTGGGCTCTGGCACCGAGTGCTGTCTGACCCGAGTGCTGTCTGAGGCTGTGCCCTCCTGAGCCTCATCCTCTAAGAGACACACAGGAGGGGCCAGCCCGACAAGCATCTCCTCGCTACCAATGCACAGGGCACACGTGACCCCCTTCCACTTCTCTGGTGGTGGGCTCCCCGGAAGCCCCATTGTTGCGGTGCTCTGCCCCTTGACTCAGCAGGATAGCGGCCTGGGGTCAGGGCTGTGTCTGTCCGAGGGGAGTGGCAGCAGGCGGGGGCTGTCACCCACTGTGACGGGCAGCCTCCTGAGAGGGAGCCAGGTGCTGTCCCCTCACCGGGCCCACGAGAGCCCAGTAAGACTGCTGAATGCATGCACTTTCGCATTAATCCCCAGGACGGGGTCCCCCCACTCTGTGCTCAACACACCGACAGTCCCATGGTGACGTTCTGCAGCTAGAACTGCTCGTTCAGGACGTCAGTGTTGCAGGTCCCTTCCCAGAAGATGGGGGCCAGGCAAGGGGTGAGGGCAAGGACATCGTTCCTCCGGGAACACAAGAGACCAGCATGGCGATGTGCGAGCTGGGAGGAGGGTGAGCGCACCAAGGGCCCTGGTGCTCACCACCCCCACCTGGAACCTCACCATCCCCCGCCCCATGCCTTCAGGGGCCCACCAGGTGCACCCTCCTTCCAGAAGGACTTCACACTTGCAAGAAACCCAGACTCAAACCTCTGCAAATCCCTTCCAGCTCTAAGCAAACCTGGTCCCTGCCAGACCTCAGAGTGGGAGCAGGGATTTCCCAGCAAAGCCAGGGGGCCCTCCCCCGGGAGGGAACAAGCCCCCCTCACACATTCTTTGGTGGGCAAGGGATAGAAAGCAGGAAATGCAAGGCACAGAGAGAGAAAGGGACAGAGAATAATCTGTGGGCTCCAAATCGAGATCTCTGAAACAGGGAGAGGAAAAGAATCTGGCAATCGTGCATCCGCTGAGTTTTCAATCAGCCCGCCCTTCCTTGCCTACCTTAAATTTCCCTAAGTTTGAGAAAGGGAGGGGAAGAGAGGGAAGGGGAGGGGGGGAAATTTCAGTGAATGTATTCCCGGGGGTGTTAGCACCTTGGCTGGGGATAAAGCATCCTGAAAAATCACACAACGTGATGTGAGTTTGCAGGGAGGTGGCTGCGCCTTTATGATCTTGGAGAGATGGGGATAGGAAGGCGATAGGAGGGCAGGTGTTGGCCAGGCAGGAGGATGCCCGACCGGACCCATTCTGCCCACGCCCTCCAGATTCCGTGGGGGAAAGAGTCTGCCACACTTCTCTGCTGGGAAGTAGACCACGGCTCTTGGACCAATGTCGTCCTTCTGTATGCGTCCCACAGCGCGTCTGCCACCAGTCCCCGTGGGCCCTGACGTCCTACACTTCCTCAGGAAGTCTTCCACTTATTCGCCCAACATTTCCAAGCACCCGTGACAGGCCAGGCATGTGCTAGCTGCCGGAGAGAGGCAAACTGGCAAATTCAGTTTCAGAGATCTGATGCCAGGACAGGCTCGCACCAGCGCAGCCGCCCTTCACAGGACCGCAGACTCGGGGAAAAGTGTCTGGAGAGAGTGCAAAACAACGGCAGGTCTGACTCACGCCGGGTGGAGCAGGAGGGGTCAGGGAGGGCTTCTCGGAGGAAGGGACATTCGGAAGAGAGCTGAGGCACAGAGGTAGTTAGGGAAGTTGGGTGGGCTTCCACGGAAGAGGAGACCACTTGTGAAAAACCCCAGAGTGGTGGAAGCGGAGGGAAGGGTGAGGGGGGGAGAGCACAGGCCGTGGAGGGAGGTTCAGTCCGAGGACAGGGAGCCCCGGGCAGGCTCGGGGGCTGAGCTTGGAGCCCAGGACCCCCAAACGGAGATGCCACGTGGGGGGCTGGAGTTCAGAGGACAGAGAGATGTGGGAGCCGGACACGTGCAGTCACCAGTATGTAGTTGGCGATGCAATTCGCTGGTGCGGTTAGGGCCACCCGAGGAGAACACAGTAGAATGGCATCAGTCAGCTACTACCACGTAAGGACCACCCACAGGATCTCTGTGCTATGAACCGACACGAATGTACTTAGCTTTCCCGTCTGGGCAGCGTGGGGTCAGGTGGTGCAGGCCGGCCCTGCTGGGCGGCGGGGGTCTCCGTAGCTTGCGCCCGCCTTGGGGGGTGACTGTCCGTGACTGGTTCGTGCCGGCTCTGCTGCCATTGTCCCCCTCCCACCGAGGGCGGCCACGTCCCGCTCGTCTCACGGCCACGCCGAGGCCACAGCAGGCGAGGCCACAGCAGGCTGGGAGGAAGGGCTCAGCACAGGACTGCATTTCTGCCTCAGCGGCTAAGTGAAGCATGTCAAGGGGCCAAACCCCAAGTGCAGAAGGGCCTGCACAGGGTCTGTCGAGGGTCACAGCCCTGGGCACGCGCAGGAGCCCAGGCTGAACCCAGCTCTGTGTCCTCACACAAGGGCTGCACCCAGGCCTTGCGTGGGCTGTGGGTGGGGTGGGGTGTGAGGGTGTCACTGTATAGATGGGGCATGGGGGGGGTCAGCATGGAACAGCTGGGGGAGGGGCCCTCGCGGCTGGGGCTCTTGTCTGAGGAGGAAGTTGGGTGAGGGGACCCTGGCCATGGTGACCTCACTTCCCTGACAACAGAGCCCATCAGAATTTGGAACCCAGGTAACCAGGAACCCACATTCCAGAGACAGCCCCCGGCCCAGCTCATTACATTGCAGATAGTGAAACTAAGATGTTCGCGTGCTGCGTTCCCAGATCCGGAGGTTGCCGACGGAAGAAAGCGCGCCCAGCAAATGCTGTCTCAAGATGTCCTTTCAGGGCTCCCCACCGCCTCTGGCCGTTTGGTCGGAAAGACCACAAGGTGACACCAGGAGTCCCAGAGCCGGCCACCCAGCCCCACAGGGTCTAATCCACCTGTGCAGCCCCAGGTCCCCACCCGTGTGTGTGTGTGTGTGTGTGTGTGTGTGTGTGTGTGTGTGTGTGTGTGTGTGAAGAGGGGTCATGTAGGGTGGGCCAACCCCATTCAAGAGCAGGCTGATGAGGGGTCAGATACCCAGTGGGCAGGTCTTGTTCAAGGTCAAGGGTGGCTGGGTGGGACGGGGTGTGCGCGGATGCGAGCTTCTGCCCTGGGTTTATCCCAATTGCCCTGGAGCGGGGGTCACTGTACCGCGTGCAGGGCTGGGCACGCAGAGATGTGTCTGATCTGGGAGCAGGAGGGGGACAGGGCAGGGGGACAGGGAGGCTGGCTGGGCAGGGCTGTGATGCCTCTGGGCCGGCTACCCATCCCTGTCTTTGCAGACCACGGATGAAATCGGGAGGAGGCTGGCGGACAGCCATGATATTTCTGGGACCTGGGGCGTGACACCACAGGGGTCCCCAGGAGCAGGTGCTGGGGATTACGGGGGAAGGCCTCCGACACCACCCAGACCACTGTCCCTGGTGGTCATTGACTGGATTGTGCTCCAGGAATGGAGCCCACGGAGACCGAGCTCGAGGCTGAGAAGCCTGGGGCGGGGTGCCTGTGGGTGTGTGGGGACGGGTCGGGGCAGGCCCCACAGGGAGGAGCCCCGAGAGGCTGGTGTGGGGCCAGGAGCAAAGACTGTGTGCAGAGCACCCAGCGGGTGGACTGCAGTCGGGGAGACGTCCCGGGGAGGGCACCTTCCTGGCTGCGGCTTCTCTGGGAGGCTCTGGGCTGGGCTCTGTCTTGCAAATACCCACGGAGAGCAGGCACGGGGGTGAGCTTTTCTCCTCTCACAGATGTTCCACGACCTAAGGAGCTAGAGCCGGCTCCAACTCCCTCAGCAGCTCTACAGGGAGGGGTGGTGCCTGCAGAGACTTCAGCAGGAGCCCAGGAGCCGGCAGTTGACCCGGCACCTGCCCACGGAGAGCCTGACGCCGACCAGGAAGGGCCTGCTCGAGAACCTGTGCCCAGAGAGCCTGCCCCTGTTCTTGCCACTGTTCCTGCCGGAGCCAGGGCCCCTGTGCCTGCCCCGAACTGTGGCCCTGCTCCTTGCCCAGACCCCGCTCCTGCCCTGGATCCTGACCCGTCCCTACCCCTGCCAGTGCCCCTGTCCCTGCCCCTGACCCAGATACTACCTGGGTTCCTGTATGTGCCACTGCTGCAGACCCCGTCCCTCCCCTTGCACCTGCCCCTTCCCCTTCCCCTGCTTGTGCTCCTGTTCTGGCCCCTGACCCAAGTCCTGCCCCTTCCCCTGCCCATGCCTGTGTCCCTGTTTTCGCCTCTGACCCAAATCTTGCCCCCACTCATGTCCCTGCCCCTGCCCGTGCCCCTGCTAGAGCCGATGGCCCTTCCCTTGCCCCTACTCGTGCCCCTGCAGCTGCCACTTCCCCAGCACCTGCCTGTGCACCTGTTCTTGCCCCTGACCCAGCTCCTGCGCTGGATCCTGCCCCTTCCCCTGCCCCTGGCTCTATTCCTGTTCTTGCCCCTGTCCCGGCTTCTGCCCCTGCCCCTGCCCCTTCCCCGACGTGTGCAACTGTTCTTGCCCCTGACCCAGCTCCTGCCCTGGATCCTACCCCTTCCCCTGCCCCTGCCTGTATTCCTGTTCTTGCCCCTGTCCCGGCTTCTGCCCCTGCAACTGTCCATTCCCCTGCCCCTCCCTCTGCTCCGGTGCTTGCCTCTGACCCAGCTCCTTCCCCTTTCCCTACCCGTTTCCCTGCCCCTGCAGGTGCACCCATTCCTGCCCATGACCCACCTCCTGCCCCTGCACCTGTCCGTTCCTCTACCTGTGTCCCTGTCCCTGCCCCTGCCAGAGCCGATGCCATTTCCCCTGCCTGGGTCCCCATTCCTGCCCCTGCCCCTGCAAGAGCCGATGCCCTTTCCCCTGCTTTCCAGCACCGCGGGCCCTTCCCTTGGCCCTGCCTGTGCTCCTGTACTTGCCCATGACCCAGCTCCTACCGTGCATCCGGACCCTGTCCCTGCTCTTGCATCTGGCTCTGCTCTTCCATCTGGCCCTGCCCCTCCTCCTGTTCCTGCAGGGCTCCCAGAACCACAGCCAGAGCCCACATCCTCGTGGGGAGAGCCCCTTGTACAATTCCCCTTATTTCCATCACCCGACCCTGATGCCCCGCCAGATTGTTTCATCCCCTCCCCCTGTGTTCTTTCTCTCTGGTACATATTAACTGTTCTATTATCTTTCCTTATCCTCTACGCTGTTTGTTATTTATTTTAAATAAAATTAATTGTTTTCTGTTGGACAAGTCTGCAGCATTAATTATATTCTCAATGCTGTGCCACCGCACCCCAGAACATTGCTGCACAATATCTGCTTCCGCAAAGGACACCCTGAACCAGAAGGCCTCCCTGCCCATTTCTCCCCGAGCCCAGCCCCTGGCGACCCCTAAGCTGCTTTCTCTCTCTGTTCCTTTCCTGGGTGTTTCCTGTACGTGGAATCACGCAATAGGGGCCTTTGTGTCTGCCCCCCTATTTTCAAAGGGAACTCGTTTCCTTCTGTGTTTATTGGACACAGAATTTCCCTTATTCGATATTGAAATGCCTGGGGGTTACAGATCAGACGTAATCAGAGAGGCCACTTTAGGAATTATGGGCACAATCTTGGGGCCGAGACCCCTGTTCCTGCTGGGACACCTCAGCCTGACCCCAGACAGGACAGGGCTGGTTCCTCCTGTGGCCCACACAGAAACCAGGGAAATGCAGAAAGCTGGAAGACACACCCCAAAAGGCAATGCATTGCTCACAACCCAAGGCCAGAGAAAGGTTTCAGCGGACTCTGGTCCAAACCATGCTCCAAGTCACTGGGTTCCACAGGGAGAGACCACACGCATGCAAGTCCAAGTGCGGACAGGCACGGGGGGAGTCAAAGAAGCGGAGCTAGCAGGTAAGGACTCTGGCAAAAACAAAAAACTCTATGGAGGCAGCGCTGGTCACCCTCAGACGGGCAGGTGTCTGGTCTGGGGACCAGCAGCCCTGGGGAGAACGTGAGGAAGCGGAGGTCCCCTGGAGGAAAGGGTGACGGCACCCCTGTCTGGGAGGACAGTGCGCAGCACCCATCCCAGCCTGCAGGTGCACCCATCACCTACTGTGGGCAGCTCAATCCCAGCTTGTTGAAGGGAAGACCCGTGTCCATAATCCCCTATTTGCAACAGAATCCATAAAGGGGAGTTTGTGGGTCAACACGTATACAGTGTTTAAGGTACAAGTCTCGAATTCCAACATCCATGGTCTGCTTGTCCACCTTGAGCCTTGTTTGGGAAGCAGGGGTGGGGACGCCCGGGGCTGTGACCTGTGGGAGGGGTGGGGAGGGTAAGCTCTGAATGGAGTGACCAAAGCACACGGGGTGACCTGCCCAGGAGGGACCCTCTCGGTCCCCAGCCCCTCTCCTGACCTCGTGCACGATGGCGAGGGTGTGATGATGAAGGTGCTGGCCCTTGGCTGGCCAGTTCCGTAGCTGGTGTCGGAGCTGCTCAGGCTGCACACCGGGCTCTGATCCCAGAGCTGGCGCGAGAGGGGAAGCTGCAGCTGCCCCAGTCTCGGGAGCTGCAGCTCGCATCGCTGTTGGACCTGCCTCGAGCTCTGGGGCAGGTGCTAGAGCTGAATCCCCCTCCAGAGATGATCTAGATCCGGTTCCGCACTTGGATAAGGCTCTTGAACCCACGAACGGCTTTCCTCCCCTGCCCATTTCATGGATGACAAAACTCGGGGCGGTGACGGGACCGGCTACATGGGGGTAATGGCTACGGGGGGATTCAGCCCAAGGATCCTGCATGCCCTTCACCTCGTGCCCCATACAGGTCGGTCCTGAGGTGCCCGACAGGGGCAAGGGCCTGAACCGCTGCTCCCGGCACCTGATCCCACCTGATCAGAGACACTCCCCTGGGTCGTGAAGTCCTCGTTTGACCTCTACTCCGGCCAGCCCCACGCGAGCAGGGACCGTGCGTCCTCACTGCTTGGGCACCATCTCCAGATGGCGGACTGGCCACTGCAGCGGGGTTGGTCACCACTATACCGTCGACGTGGATGCAGGAGCAGCTACAGGCCCAAAGCCCGCTCCGCAGCTCGAGGCATTTGATCTTCTGTTGCGGTGCCACTGCTGGGAGCTTGGGAGCCCGGGAGCTGGAGCCAAGTGCGCCCCAGTGTGAGTAAGCCCGCTGGAACTACGGCTCCATCACCAACTCCAGAGCTAGAGCCACTGCAAAATCCGAGCTGGCCCAGCTCCACAGTCAGCTGCGGGTGTTCCCCGGACACGGAGCAGGCGCTCGCTCCCCCTGCAGAGCTAGAGCCAGTGGGCTCCGCGCAGCAAGCCCCAACCCAGGACCCGCTGGGTTCCCTCTTCCCTCACAGACTTCTGCAGTTCCTCTGTGATTCCCCAGCGCTGGGACAGAGCAGACACTGCACCCACACCACCCCCTCCTTGGGTTTCCAGTTCAACAGGAGGGACCACAGACAGATAGAGGCGTGGGGCACGCTCCCCTGAGGAAGGCAGGGGTGCTCACACCCGTGATGGAGGGCTCCCTCTCATGCAGATTGCCGGCCCCCCGCACCTGCTGGCCACACCTGCCCCTGCCTGGATGTCCAGTGTGGGTGGGCTGGGGGGGCCTGACCTCTGGATGGAGTATCCCCAAGGCTGCCCCAGGGGGTGTGTGGAAGGGCAGGCCCAGCCACTGACTTTGTTTCTTGCCCACCTACCTCCAGGGCCATCTCCTCCGTTCTGGGCACATGGCTGGACTAGACTCGGAGGACTTCTGTCAGCCAAAGACGTTCCCTGCCTCAAGCAGCTGGTGGCCCATGTGCAGCTCAACATGCCCTGTTCCGACCTGGAGCACCAAGCCCACCTTCTCCTGACCCAGCTGGAGCACGCAGAGCCCACAGTGGCCGAGCCTGAGGGTGAGAACACCGGGGCTGGGTGCCTGAGTGTGTGGGGGGAAGGGTCAGGGCTGGTCCCACAGAGAGGAGCCCCGGAGGCTGGTGTGGGGCTTGGAGGAAAGACTGGGCTCCGAGCGTCCAGTGGGTGGACTGCAGTCCGGGAGACGTCCCAGGGAGGTCTCCTTCCTACCTGGGGCATCTCTGGGAGACTCTGGGCTGTGCACGCACAGATGTGTGTCTGATCTGGGAGCAGCAGGGGGGCTGGGCAGGGGGACAGTGAGGACATCGGGCAGGGCTGTGATGCCTCCGAGCTGAGTGACAGTTCCTGTGTTTCCAGAGCCCCATGGAAGCTGCCTTGGATTCTGCCCCTGCACCTCGCTCCTCACACGAGTTAGGGACACAGGTGGAGCCTGGCTCTAGCTCCTGAGATGGTGGAGCAGCTGAGAGAGGAGAAGAAAAGCTCAGCCCATGGCTCCTCTCCATGGGCCTTTGCAAGACAGAGCCCAGCCCAGGGCCTCCCAGAGAAGCCGCAGCCAGGAAGGAGCCCTCTCTGGGGCGTCTCCCCGCCTGCCATCCACCCGCTGGGCCCTCTGAGCCCAGTCTTTTCTCCTGGCCCCTCACCAGCCTCTAGGGCTCCTCCCTGTGGGGCCAGCCGCGACCCGTCCCCACACACCCACAGGCACCCAGCCCCAAGCTTCTCAGCCTCGGGCTTGACCTCCATGGGCTCCGGCTCCTGGAGCACAATCCAGTCAATGACCACCAGGGACAGTGGTCTGGGTGGTTTCGGAGGCCTTCCCCCACAATCCCCATAACCTGCTCCTAGGGACCCCTGTGGGGTCACGCCCCAGCTTATGGAGTAGGAGGAGGTGTCTGCCAACCTCGTGCCCATTTCATCTGTGGCCTGCAAAGACAGGGACGGGTAGCCGGCCCAGAGGCATCACAGCCCTGCCCCGCCAACCTCCCTGTCCCCCTGCCCCGTCCCCCTGTTGCTCCCAGATGTGACACACACACCTGTGCGTGCACAGCCCTGCACGCGGGACACTGACCCATCCCCGCAGGGCCAGCGGGATAAACCCTGAGGCAGAAGCGCGCAGCCCCCCACACCCCATCCCACCCACCCAGCCTTGACCTTGAACATGACCTGTCCACTGGGTATCTGACCCCTCATCAGCCTGCTCTTGAACGGCTTGGCCCGCCCTACATGACCCCTGTTCACACACACACACGCACACACGGAGAGGGGACCTGGGGCTGCATACATCGATTAGACCCTGTGGGGCTGGGTGGCTGGCTCTGGGCCTCCTGGTGTCTCCTTTCGGTCTTTCCAGCCAAATGGACAGAGACGTCGGGGAGCCCTGACATGACATCCCCAGCGAGGGAGTGTTTGCACAGTTTGCTTTCCTCAGCCTGTAGCCTCCGGTCTTTGGGATGCAACATGCAAACATGTTTTTGGTTCGAGGATCTCCAACGAAATGAGCTGGGCAGGGGGCTGTTTCTGGAATGTGGGTTCCCGTGGCAGCACTTTGTGCATCATGGGGACCCCTGGCATTCAGCCCGGCAAGTTACCCCTCCCCACGCCATGGCCGCGCGCATGATTCCTAGAGTTCGCATAGGAGCTTGCCTGTCACAGGGCTGTGACATGGCTCCGCTGTGGCTTTGAACCCAGGTCAATCTGACCCAAGCCTGAGCTCATGCAGGAGCCTAAGGAAGTAGCCTAGAATGGTACAGCTGAAAGTGACGGAAGCTTAACTTTTACTGAATCTAAATATTAACTGTTAAATGTAAAAATCATAAAACCTGTAACAGAAAAGGGTGAAGGGTGGGGACTCCTGGGTGTCTCAGTCGGTTAAAGCATCTGCCTTCGGCTCAGGTCAGGACCTCAGGGTCGTGGGATCGAGTCCTGGTGCGGGCTCCCTGCTCAGCGGGGGGGTCTCTCTCTCTTTCTCCCTCTGCTGCACCCCCTGCTTCTGCGCTCCCTCCCTCTCTCTAAGAAATAAAATGCTAAAAAAAAGTTTCTCTTGAAAAAAATAAAAAGGTTCGGTGACAGGTGGACCTCGGCAGAGTGGCTTGAGCCATGGGCCGGAGCTACGGCCGATGCCAGGGATGCCCCCGGCTCCTGCCGTGGAACCAGCCCGGGACCTGAGCTGGAGCTGCAGCTGGAGCTGGCTCCGTCCCCGGTGGTGGGGCTCAAGCTGGTTCTGGAATGCACTCCAGGGCTCAGTGAACTCTCAGGCTGGCATTGTTGCCAAATTTGGTGGAGGAACCGGCAGCAGAGAGGACTGCTGCACTGGAGCTGGTCCAGGCGAGCAGGTAGAGGGGCCTCTAGCCCGGGAGCTGCCGCCGGGGGGGTCTGTCGTCCGCAGTCGGTGCGGGGGCTGCTGTGTGCGGTGGCTCTGGCTTTGTGGGTGGAGGTAATGCTCGCTTGGCGCACGTCTGAGCGTCTGCTCTAGCTCGCTAGTTGGCAAGCGCCCCTGTGTTTGTGCAGCGGGGGCAGGAGCTGGCTGCAGGGGCAGGGGGCTTACCCACACTGGGGCGCACTTGGCTCCAGCTCCCGAGCTCCCGACAAAGGCACCGCAGCAGAAGATGGAAATGCCTCGAGCTCTGGAGCGGGCTTTGGGTCTGTAGCTGCTTCTGAGCCCCGTCAACCCTGCAGTGGTGACCAGCCCTGCTGCAGTGGCCAGTCCTCCATCTGCAGATGGTGCCGTAGCGGCAGGAGGAGAGAAGACCACCACCCTGCCAGGGTGATCACCCTGTGCTGATCCCCACCGCCTGTCCCTGTGCCTTTCACAGGAAACCCCGCACAGCCTCCCACAGCAGCACTGAGCTGCCTTGAGAAGTGGCTCTCGATCTCGGGCTGGCTCTCACTCTGGCAATGATGCTGGATCGGATGAGAGAACTGGTGTGCAGTTGGCTTTGCTCCGGACCTCATGCCGGAGCGGGTTTTGCCTGTGGACGGGGTCCACGGGTCGGAGCAGAGGGGCTCTAGTCTGTGGGGGCACTGGCTCAGGCTCTCGAGCTGCTTCCATGGCTGGCTCGAGTCAACGCGGGGGTACGTTCTAGTGCATCAGATGTTTCTAGATCTTAGCTGCCGCCAGGGCTGACTCTGCCCCATGCCTCCTGCAAGGTCTCATGTTAGAGATGCTCTAGCTCTGTATCGCCCGCTAGCTGACTGTGGGTGAGTAGGACCTTAAGACAGCCGGGGAGAGTTTTTCAGGACCTAGAATTCATAGCTGTTAGGATCAGGTCACTTAGTTAGACACAAAAGTGGTTTATATCCTAAAGGACAATAAACTATATCCTTTGATGTTCTATTTTCTTCCCGGACCGAAATTATTTGCTTCTCTACCGGCAAAAACCTTCACGCAAATGTCTAATTTCACTAAGTTGGGGACCTCTACCAAATAGCAGTCAGTTGAACGAAGTCCATTTTCCCAGTCTTCGGGTGGCCTGTACCCTTACGTGAGAAGAAATGACATGCCAGCCTCCTTTCGCCTTATGTCCAAGCTCGGGCGGTCAGTATTCTCTTTATTCTCGCTCAGCTGGCAACTCTGGTTCAGAGGCTAAACATGGCCTTTGGAGCCTGGGTTCGAGTTCTGGCTGTGAGCCAGGTCAGCTGCGTACCCATGGTGTGCCTCGGGGTCCTCCTCTGCGGAGGTGAGGGACACTCACGACGCGTCATTATGGCCAGTGATCACATGGTCTTCTATCCTTTCACTTTCTGCTTCTCCATATGAGGCCTCTTAGACCTCAGGCATATATCTGGATTTGGTTTGTAGTCCAATCTGAAAATTTGACTTTTTATTGGTGTACTTAGTCGGCTTACATTTAATGTACATGAAGTGACATTCAGGTGTAACTCTACCATCTTATTGGTTTGCTCTTTCCTCCATCTGTTCTTTTTTTGAAAACTCGTTCCATGCCTTCCTCAAGATTATGCAAGTATTCTCTGTCACTCCAGTCCCCTCCATTAACGTGTTATTATGCCTTCTCTCATTATTCCTTCAGGGACTGCTCAAGGGAAGTGCTGTCCCCATAGAAACAGTCCATCCCTGCGCTGTCGGGGCATGCCCCCCTCCCGTTCCCAGATATTAGCAAGGCCCTGGGCCTCTGTAACAGGGGTTGCAAGCTTTCCCTGTAAAGGGCCACATAGGCTTTGTAGGGCCTCCTCAACTCCACCATTATAGCTTGAAAGCAGCCATAGATGATATGTTGATAAAATAGCATGGTTATGTCTAAACAAACTATCTTTACCAAACAGATGACAGGTAGACTTTACCTGTGAGCAGTGTGCTGTGACCCCGGCTTTATAGCCTCAGCATCTCTGGGTAGGGGTTGGGGGGGCATCTGGCTCCTGGGCTCCCCTTGGCTCCAGTACTACTCTTCCTCTTCCGGTCTCTTTGAGCCTGGAGGTGAGAACGGTTTCCCATCTACCTGTCCCCGGGAGTCCCTCCAACTGCTTTGGTTTTTTATTCCCACCCACACATCTGTAAACAGTTCCTCCAGTAAACTCTTCAACTGAATGCTGCAGCAGGCCATCCAGCTCCTGCAAAGACCCTAACGGAACTTTAGGCTTACAGCATGCACGTATTCATTCCACTGTGGCCCAAGTTGCAGCCAGCAGTTTGCAGAATGGCCTCCCTGCCCAGGAAGAGCCTCCTGCAGGGCAGACGCCATGTCTTAGTTATATTTGCATCCCCACCACACCCATCCCTCACCTGGGCACAGAATGGGAATGAAGAATCTTGGCTAAACTGACCTAAATTAGCAATGCAGAAATGGAGCCAGGAGAGGTCAGCATGTAGAAAAAAGACTGGAGGGGTTCTTATTTAAAGTGGGTAGGTTGTGAAAGAGAACTATCCAGGAGAGAGTGAGTTAATCGAGGAGAGCCAGAGGATTTGTCTCAAAGTTATCACAGAAGGGAAACATGTAAGGACCTGGTGTTACAATGTTAAGTCTTCAGTGTGGTTGAGCTGTTGTGTTAACAGTGTCCTCTGTGGAGTGTGGTCGAGCACTTGGTGTAACAAATGTCAGCTGTTGAAAGAGGTGAATGTCAGCTGCCGCAGTGAGTCGGAGTAAGGAAAAGAATGAGCACAAGTTCATTTTGCACATAGGAGGCCACGGCGTCATTTGAGAGGGGTGTCCACAAAGTGGCCTGTATTCAAGCCACATAAAAAGCAGCGAAATAGCAAACTGGAACCAGAAAGTTGGAGCAACTACTCAAGAATATTAACTTTTTTAAAAATAAGTTTTCAAATGGAGAAGGTAATACATGAAAATAGTCAAGATGAGACTAGAATTTAGAAGTTTATGTTGAACACATTGCTTCAAACACATAGTCATAATGGATTTATAAATTATGGAAACAGAAAACAAAAAGACACAGCAGGGCTCGAAAACACCAAAGTTCTTGGACCAGAAACAGAGGTGAGAGTGGCTCCTGTCGGCTGGTTTCTGGGGCTGGAAGTTGGCCACCGGAGTGGGCAAGGGGCTCACCCCACAGGCTTGGGTGAGGCTGTCCTACGTGGTGTAGGAAACTAAACCAAACAACCAACAAAACCCTGTTGCTGACAGCTGCCTAGGGCTTTTGAACACAGTGGGGGCTTAGGAGTACAAAGACAGAGACCCAAACTGAAGACCAAGAATGAATACCACTGCCTGCAGACCCTGCATCTGACATGCTCTCCCTGTTATTGAAAGCCTTGACATGCCACGTGGGACCCCGTTCTGGGCTGAAGGTGGAAGCGATGGCAAGGCCACTGACTAGGGAAGGGTGAGGAGCAGGAGGGGAAGGGGGAAGAGCCGCTATCTCCTGCCCACTGCCCGCAAACCTAAATTCCAGGACATGTGAAGAAACCCAATGCTAAGAAAGTTAACAAGTCAACAGTCAAAACATTTTCTTCTCCTTAGATAATTGAAAGTAAGAAACAAAAGACAGAAATGAAATTAAGAATAGATGGATAGGAAAAAGGACCAAATAAAATCTTCAAAGTAAAAAATAAAAGTCATTGAAATAAATACCTCAAACTATCACAAACAAAACGACCTCAAGACAAAATTAATAAAGGCTGTTTACCCATCAACTTGCAGCAAGGGAGCCCTTCTGATGTCACTTTCAAGGGTTTTAGAAAGGAAATTGAGTTTTATCAGGTAGAAGGGGAAAAGTCTTGGACTGGGAAGCATCCTATTAAGGTGGGATTTTGGAGTAGAAGAGACTTCAGTTTGTCTGCAGGTACTTCTGACCGTCCTTGGTTGTCTGAAGGGGGCCAGGAAGCAGTTTGGGCAACTTCCAAGAAGACGGACTGTGGGATGCTAGGAGAGACAGGTGTTCTGCAGGGGGCTGCACCTTGGAACCAGTGGGGCCGCTGGGACTCTTTAGAGTGAGTCTCCTCTTGAGAAGTGACCCCATGATAAAGGTGCCTCCAAACCGACTCTCAAGGAGCATTAAGGAAATGACCACCTACTGGGGTGGGTTAGAAGGAGGTCTCCAAGAACACCACTACTCCGGTAGTATTTCCATCTTGGACCAGAAAATCTATTTGCCAAGACACATGACCCTTGAATAACTTTTTTTTTTTTTGAGAGAGAGGGAGAGAGAGAATGAGAGAGAGCATGAGAGGGGGGAGGGTCAGAGAGAGAGGTCGATCCCCTGCTGAGCAGGGAGCCTGATGTGGGGCTCGATGCGGGGCTCGATGCGGGGCTCGATGCGGGGCTCGATGCGGGACTCGATGCGGGACTCGATGCGGGACTCGATCCCGGGACTCGATCCCGGGACTCCGGGATCATGACCTGAGCCCAAGGCAGTCGCTTAACCAACTGAGCCACCCAGGCGCCCCTGAATAATATGGGTTTCTATGGGGGTTTTTCCCAATAAATATACATAACAGTGCTGTAAATGCATTTTCTCTAACTCATGAGCTCCTCTCTAACATTTTCTTTTCTTTAGCTTTTTATCGTAAGAACACAGTATGTTATACACACAACATACAAAACGCGTTCATCACCGTTTACTTTACCGGTAAGGCTTCCGGCCAACAGCAGGCATTGGAAGTCAAGTTTTTTCGGTCAACAATTATGACTGAGGGGAGCAGGCACAGCTAACTCTGTCGGTCCTGGGTCAATTACATCGCGGACAGCTGGCTTTATTTTTGATCAGAAAAAAACCTCAATTTTAAAGCAGGGAAAGAGTTCAGACCACACTTCCAAGCTATGAATCAGTAACAAACTTTAACAACAGGAGCGCGAGGTTGAGCACTCTCTTGGCTCGACTGTTGGCCCACTCTTTGGAGGCCACTTACGGGAATCGTATTCCGTAGGTGCGGGACAACGCCGCACACACCTGCGCGCAGGGGAAGCCCGACAAGGCGGCGAGTTAAGGGACCGGGAAGTCCCCGGCGACCAGGAAAGGCAGGACTCCGGGGGCCGCGGCCGCCGCCGTCCCCGGACACGCGCACCTGGGGCACAGCCCCGGGCCGGCCTCCGGCGCGCGCCCTCGCGCACGCGCACGCGCCCAGCCCCCAGCGCCCAGAGCCCGGGGCGGGGCCGCCGGGACACACCCCCTCCGCGCGCCGCGGGGACGCCATCGGGCCGGACGCGGGACAGAGCCTCTTAACGCCGCCGCCTTTTGTGCCCTCCCTTCGCCGCAAGCAGTCGTCATCAGGCTCCGACGCTCTGTGAAGCTCTCGGGCTCCGGCGCTCGCATTGGCAGAGCTGCTCCCGCCGGGCGACCTGACGAGACCCACAAGTGAGTCCATCGGAGGGCATGCCATGCACGTTTGGCCCGGGGACAGATGCCCTGACTTACTTCCTGAGAGGGCAGTGCAGCATGATCCTTCATGATGTTATCTAGCTGCCGTCTACTAAAAGGTTAGAACACAGGTTGTCCAGCCAAGCAGTGGTCCCTGCTACCGGCCCCACGGCTGAAATCATACTCCTTCCTCCACCCCCCTTTCGGGCTGGTCTCTCCCAGCTCGAAGCTTGGCTGGTCTGATGTGTTTGTCCCGCGGTTGCCTTGCCTCTGATGGGCCATGGGTGCTGCAGTTGTCCACTTAGAGTTTACCACTTGGCATGGACGTGGAAGTGTCCCAGTGAACCTGCCAGTTCCAGACATTTCTGTCCCGTCCCCAGTGAGTATCAGCATGCCTCGCCCTTCATGGAGTTGGGGTTGACTACCTAGCAGTACAGTAAGTCGGCTCCCCGAGTGCTCGACCGCAGGCATGGGAAGCCTGACGTAGCCGAATGTAACCGTGGCTTCCAGTGTGGTGGAGACGTAGGCAGAAACGTCCCCCCAAGCAGGGACCGGGATACCCCAGCCCGCAGAGCCGGTATCTGCAGTGAGAGGAAGCACCGATCGTGCTGGGGCTCACGGGAACAGCGGCAACAGGGCGAGCATGCTCTGTTCTGCGGCTCCTGGAGCTTGTATTCAAGGTGCTGGGGACCCAGGGCCACTCACGGACCATCGCTTCAGCACAAACCGTGCGTCCTGGGGGACAGTGACTGAATCCTGCGGGATTCTGGCCCAGGGTGGGCACCTTAGCTCAGCCATTAACACGCCTTCCCACCCTCCTTACTAGGTCGCTGCTTCTGGGTGATGGGGTGAGGGTAACAGCTGTGAAGCCAGGGTCATGTGCCGACGTTCATACCTTCTTTACTTTGAAATAGGTCTCTTGGTAGAAAACAATGTTGTGTGGAATCCTGTTTGATGGTCTCCTACAGCACAATACACTGCTTAAAAACGTAGCTGCTTCAAACCATGATTTATAATTTTTTTTCACCCTTTGGGGGGTGGCAGGCCCCGCGTGGCCTTCATGTGGTTGCAGTCATACGGTGGCTAAGGCTGGCACCATCTGAGCCCTCTTCCCTGGGCTGGAAGGCTGTGAGAACTGGGGCTGCAGATGCCTCTTTCTCTGTGTTCGGCCCCGACATGGGGCTAGCTTGCGGTTCCTCACAACACGGCCGTCCGGGATGGTGGGACTTCCTACATGTTGGCTGGCTTCCCGAGAGCAAGTATTCCAAGAGAGAAAAACTGGAAGCCACTTGAGGCCTAGCCCCAGAAACTAGCACAGCATCCCCTCTGTTCTATTCTGTTGGTCAAAGAACCCACCTAGTTTCAAGGAGAAGGAGCACGGATGTCACATTTTCAAAGAATTTGCAGCCATCTTTATCTTCCGCGGACAGTACGTCAATAGATTGGGAACTCCCTAAGCACTGGGGTGCTGGGAGACAAGGCAGGGAAGCCCATGCTGAAGGATCTATCAACTTCTGTAAGGACGAATAACTTTTCTTCAGAGGTGGAAGGGGTTTGAGGTCACTGGTCTGCCCCACAGCTCTTCTCCTGCCAGCCTTCCATCCACGCTCTTTCCCAGGCAGCCAGGAGGGTGCCCAGTGAACCGGAGGGGCGTCCTTTCCTCCAGGCGTGCTGCACCCTGGAAGTGTGGTCCCGCTGGTCAGCATGCTCCCGCTCGCCTCCTGCCTTCAGGGGTCTGGAGCTGAGGAGCCAGCCCTGGTCCGTGTCATGTGGCGGGGATGAGTACCCCACTCTCCTGCGGTCTCTTACCCTGTCCCACGCAGGGGGGACACTGGTGGACACTGGTGGGCACTGGCGGTTTCTGAAGTGTCAGCGTCCCTCTTGTCCGCCTGGCCCCAGTGAGTGAGTGTCTTAGAGCGTCTCCTCCATTGGGTGGAGGGGAGAGAGGTGGGGGACCTCTTCTCCCGAACAGTGTCGTCCTGATAAGGCAGAGCCTTCTAGGACTTCTGCCCACCCTGATCCTTTCCCCACATGGACAGGGGTTGGCAGGGACAGGCATCAGTTTTTAGTTTTGGCCACTGTCTTCAGAGTGTGTGTGTGCCTGTGTGGTTGGTTCGTGGGGGGAGCGGTGCATTCTCTCAGCCTGGCGTCTCAGCTGCCATCAGGCCCACAGCCCTGTTCAGCCGTGTGCTACCGTATATAAAGTGCTCTGCAAACACACTTCAAACTTCCCCAGCTTCATCCAGACTGCCACCTCCGTGCCCCTCTGTGGAAACTCGCAGCATGGAGCCGTGGGCCCACTAGCATTAGACACGGTGGCAATTTGCCTAGCTCCTGAGTTTGTCGTATTCTTAGTGCAACCAAGCACCTTTAATTTGCATTTTGGGAGGTTTGACTGCTGTGAGAGTCAGCCTGTCCAGCAGCCCAGGGCAGGCGGCTGTGGGGATGTGCTTCTTCTCCACTGCGGTTTTGTGATTTGGACCATCTGTCTATGAGTGGGTCACCAAGCACGGCGCAGAGGGACTGACCTCAGGCTGGTCTGGATGTTGGGTTGGTTGGGGGGAAGGAAGCTGCGTCTGCAACACACCTACTAGGTGCTACTGCTCTGATTTTGCTCACACTGCCTAGTGTTAGACCCCTGGCTCCCCATCTTGGTGGGGGGCTGGCAGGTGCAGTGCACCCGAGAGCTTTCGATGATTTGCTTTGTTGCCTTGCCTTTGTTCATGGGTCTGCAAGCTCCTCAGCTCCCCACTGGCCTGGGATAGCATGTGTGAAGGACCCGACAGAGGCAGTGGTGAAGGGGGCAATTGGGAGAGGGCTACAGACAGCCCTCAGAGCCCCATAATTTACATTTTAATGGCTTCTCAACACTTACATTCTTGAATTC
Source organism: Eumetopias jubatus (assembly GCF_037043125.1). Taxonomy (NCBI): domain Eukaryota; kingdom Metazoa; phylum Chordata; class Mammalia; order Carnivora; family Otariidae; genus Eumetopias; species Eumetopias jubatus. The sequence continues at coordinate 239,389 of NW_028274953.1, forward strand.
CACCTTAAAGTTCTCATCAGAGGTCTTTGCCAGCAAGGGACTAAACCAATAAAGCTGAAAGGCTGTGCAGTTGCTGAAGGATGCCATGGATGAAACCCTAAGAAAATTGGGGTTCTAAGGAGATAGGACCCTCCCGTGGGAAGAGCTAAGCCATGCCTGCCCCCTCACACTCTTGCTATTGCACGAATATTCTGTGTGTTTAAATCCATCTCCACTGATGTTAATTTGAGGTTATTTATGTCAACAGAAAACTTGCCCATGACCCTAATTGAAACACAGCCACTGCAGGAGTCCACTGAGGAGCATTCGATCCACTTGGCAAAGCCAGGCATCCATAAGCACCCCTGCATCCAGCCGCGTAGCCTGGCGGATCCTCCCTCATGTCAGGGATTTAGAAGCTCTGCTTTGCCCTCCCAGCCTCTTCCTGCTGGCCAAACAGGTGTGCAGGGTGGGGAGGTGGAGAGTCACTGAAACACAGACAGCAGTTCTCACTCTAGAGCCTCCGTGGAGGCGCCGTGGGAAGAGGTGGGATTTCTGCTGCCACTTTCACTGGGAGGAGTCTTCCTGAGGTAGAAGGGCTCGCACTCCTGTGAGAGAGAAGGAAGAAGCCACACCTCTCTGCCTTACAGCAAACACTAGAGACCTTGCACGTATAAAGGTTTATGTGTGCCATGCTGTGCTGGCAGTGTGTGCGGGGGTGGTCCCAGAGATCCGGCCAGGAGCCCACACAAGGAGCAGCCTGTCTCTCTGTTTCTCTCCCCCTCTTTGTCTCTCCCTCTCAGTCTCATTCCCTTTCTCTGTTCCTCCTTTTCTGTTTCTTTCCCCCCTCTCTGTCTTGGGCCCCGTCCCCCGCTCTGTCTCGGGCCCCATCCCCCCTCTGTCTTGGGCCCCGTCCCCCCTCTCTGTCTCGGGCCCCATCACCCCCCTCTGTCTCGGGATCCGTCCCCCCCTCTGTCTCGGGCCCCATCACCCCCCTCTGTCTCGGGCTCCGTCCCCCCCTCTGTCTCGGGCCCCATCACCCCCCTCTGTCTCGGGCTCCGTCCCCCTCTCTGTCTCGAGCTCCGCTCTCTCTCCCTGTTGGCAGTGGCGCATCGGCTCCAGAGCCTGCTGTCTGAACTGGGAGATGCAGTCAAGAGCAGCTGTGACTCACTTGCTTTTTCATGTGAAGGGCCGAGAGGACATAGGTCAGTGACTCCAGTTCCCTGGGAATGATAACAACACTCTGGACGAAACCCAGGCCCCCATCCACAAGCAGACCCTAGAGTACAGCCATGCCTGTAACAGACTAAAAGCAGGGAGCCCCACCAGGGAAGCCAGTGTCCCGGCAGGTGACAGCAGGACTTCTGCTCACCCCCAGCATGTTTATCCTTTGGGGTCAGAGCCACGGCTGCCATGCGTGGTTTGAGCCCAACTTCCCAGCATGGGGGTAACTTTCCGTGTCCACCATAAGGACAGCTTTTGCTGTCCCCCAGCCCCTCATACCCACAGAGCAGTCTGCTGGCTGTTGTCGGGGGTGTGCCCGGCTAAACGGGAATGCAGAGCGGGGCAGCATGCGGTTCCAGGACAGGCTCAGGACGCAGGGCAGCTGTAGAGTGTGGGTCAGTTTGCCAGCCCCACAGGAGAAAGCATCTGTGAGTCCTGGTGGGCGGCAGCGCTGTTAATGGGCATGCTTCTCTCTCTCTCCTCTTCCCGCACATCTGTCTTGGAGGCTCCATGCATGCTCATCTCTCCTTCTGGAGCACATTTCCAGCCAGGCAGGGGCACCTCAGAAGCCCAGTTGGCTAGTGCTTTGCCTCTGTGCAGGTGCAGCCTCACCTCCTCCCACCCCCGTCCCAGTCACGGGCCAGGGACGTGGCCTGTGACGGGTTAGGAGCTGCTCCTTCAGCCAGGGGGTTACGAGAGGAGCCCCCTTGATTGCCTCGCCTAATAAAATAGCAACCAGGTAAGAAAGGTCAGGTGCACAGCTTTCGATTCCCACATCACAAGGGAGGAACCTACATCTGCAGCATTGGGTATATCTCCCTGACCAGGGCAGCTGGTGCGGGGACTGGTTTACTCACTTTCTGATTTTCACTCCACCACTCTGGCCATCATAGAATCTCCTTTGAGCTCAGCTGACCCAGCCCTGCCGCCCCCAAGGCCGTGCTTTATGACAAGACAGAGGCAGCTGTGCGGACCAGTCCCCGGCGGTCTGGTCCTGCCTCAGCATTTTGTGAAGGGGGTTTTAGCAGCAACGCTGGTTCCCTAGGCTGCCGACTTGTCCCCAGGTAGTGTCCTTGTGTTTTAGGCTGAGCGCAAGGGGTGGCTGAGATGACAATGCGAGCTTTCCCTGCAGAAAGCAGGCCCAGACTGGAGGCAAAGTCTTCCCATAGGCCTGCAGACACCCGCATGCCACACCAGACCTCTCTCCGTAGCAGGTGAGGGGGCCTCTGTAGCCACGGGTGCTGGGTGCCACGTGCGGTCACGCCTTGGAGCCTGCGCTCCTCCGGAAGACTCAGACACAGTTGGCCACTGGGACTGCTTTCTGTGCAACTCTTTTCCTGACCCTGTTAGCCACCTGATATGGAGCCAGGAAGACTCCTTGCCCCCACCTGCCATGCTCTGGCCGGAGATAATGAGGCCACCCTCGACTCTTTGGTGGTGGGGTGTGAGTGACGATCAGGAAGGCCGGGCACTCTGAGGCTTCCCAGGGCTTGGTCTGACGTCATTCCAAGCAGATGATAATTACAAGCCTCTTCTCTCTCTGCATCCCCCAACAAGACACCATGGAGTTATTTATAAATGTGGGCCCCTGGGTGCACTCCTCACGGGAAGGACCGCAGTGACAGCGACTGAGAGGGTGGTGAACAGCGCACACACGGTGCTAATGAAGGGGGAAGTGCAGGGAGCACAGTGTGTGGGGAATTCGAGGCAGGCTGGTCCTGCTTAGGGGGAGGAGCCCAGGCCTGCTCCAGGCCCCGGCCCAGCTGCTGTGGTCTGCAGTTTGGCTCTCAGAGATCTGCTAACATATGATAATACACCAGCAGACGTGGATTGTCTTGTGTGTCAAGGGCGGAGGCACGAGATGAGCTGCTTTTTTCCTCCCAGGGCTGGCAGGAACTGGAAATAATTGAAAGTTGTTAGGGTCCAACATGCTGTCCCAAAAACACTATCATTAATTCCCTAATGACTAACTGTGTCTTTCAGGAGGCAATGAAGGCAGCTGAGGGGACGAGGGCCCCTGGAGAGGATGGGGAAGTGCGAGGCTGGCAGCCTGTAATCTCGGGGGTGGACTGAAGCTGCTCTGCCTGTACCCCCACCCCCCACTCTGGCCTTGGTAGCGGAGACCCCAGGGTCCTTCCATCCTCTCTGCCCACAGAGTCAAGGTGAGGGAGATAGCCAGAGCCGTGTAGTCCGGACGTGATAAATCCTTGCAACCCCGGTCTCCGGGTCCCCGTCCTGCGGGATGCTCTGCCACTGTTCCTTCTTGCTCACTTCCCAGCACCGTGCTCCCTCACCCTGACTGTGAGATCCAGTCAGGGCTTCTGCCTCCTCCGACTTCCTACCCCCAGAGCGGTCCTCCCAGAGCACACGGTTGAGCATGTCCCTCTGCTCCAAGTGACAGCTGCTGTCCACACTGCTGCGGTGGCCCTTGCCTCTGTGACCCCTTTCTTTGGAAGGACTCGTGACCCAGATGCTGTTTGTGTTCTTGCCTCCCCAGAGCTCCCGCCCTTCTGGGTGGGTCCCACCTACACCCTCTCTCCCTGAAGTCTGGGGCCCTTTCTTTTTAAAAGGCTGTCTTTGAATACACAAGTGACATGTGAAGACAAATGAGACACAGCTCTTCCCGACCCCCCCATGCTTGTACGGACTGCTGCCTTGTGTCTGAGCGTCGCCCAGCCTCGCCCGTCTCTGAATGCCCAAAGGGGCCTTTGTGTACCGGGGCGAGGATCCTACAAAAAGAAGTGGTCATGATGGTGATCTTTCAGTGGGTGGGCTTCCAGTGGCCCACGAAGGAGTAGGGTTCACAAAGGAGAAGCCTGGGAAATGCCTCCTGCCCCAGGCTAGGGGCAAACGGTACCAATACGGGCGCCCAGCGTCACAGCTGCATCCCCAGGCCCATCCCCCAGTCCCTGCCCTGGCAGCCAGCTGACCCCTCCGGGTGCTAAGGAGGCCCAAGGAGGCCTAAGGAGGCCGAGCGAGGGCGAGTTCCTTCCCGTGGCTCCCCGAGGGGTGCGGGGTAGGGAGTCCGGGACCCCTGTAGGCCTGGCTGCCCCGCGGGTCACTCCTGCGCAGTCAGAGGTCGCCGCGGTGCCTGTGACCTCGCTCGTGCTGTGCGATGCTGCACTGGAAGAAATAATCTTTGCTAAAAACAGGCCCCAAATGCACAGATGAGACACAAGGGTTCAGCTGCACGGAAGTGACCGTAATACAAATAAAGCAGAACGAAGGCCAGGAGGTAGGCAAGAAAGGATAATAAAGTAAAAACAGGAGAGGCATTGTGTCCCCTGAGGAGAGCCTAGTAGCTCTTCAGACGGTCTTGGTCACCTTCCTGGGTCACCCGCGGGCAGGTGTGTTGAGCCACGCACCTGCGAACGTCGAGGCAGAAGCGCAGCCGCGTCCGGGGCCTCGGGACCCGCAGAGTGGCACATGGATTCCAAGGCCGGCAGGAAGGCCGGGCACCTGCTGAGGGGCGGGGACAGGTGCTGGGCAGGCTCGCCCGGGGCGGGGCGACTTGGGCAAGGCCGGCGGCCCGAGAGGGGCGGGGTCTCAGGACCAGGCCCCTCAGGCCGGGAGACTGCCCGCTATGTAGACTGCTACAGGACCCCTGCCCAGCGCCTCCGAGACCTGCGGAGAGAGGAGGGGGAGGGCGCCGGCCGCGGAGGGCCCAGGTCCAGGTCCACTGGGCCGGTCCCACGGCCGAGAGCAACCAGGCCACTCCCCGGTTAGTGACCCGTCCCCGCCCACGGCAGGTTACCGCCCCTTACCTTCCCTCTCCCCTCCCCGCCCTCCCCATCCTTGCCTAGCCCTGGGAAGCGCCCGACCAACGCCCCACCCCTTTCCCTCCAGGGACCCGCCCTTCCCACCCCCACCTTTGGCCCCGCCTCCGTCTTCACTGTCCCAGCCCAGGCCACGCCCCCGACGCTCCAGGGACCTGCCCTTCCCCCCGCCATATCTCCTCCCCTTCCCAGGGCTTGCCTCCGCCACTCCCAGGAACCGCCCCAGGCCACGCCCCCAGTCAGTGACCCGCTCCCCGCTCCCCCGTCCCCTCCCCGCCCCACTGTGGCCCTGCTTCGCCTCCACCTACGACGGAGCCCCCCCCCAGGCCACGCCCCCGACTACTAGCCCGCCTCTTACCCTGCCCCATTTGTGGCCTCGCCCCAGTTCTAGGACCCGCCCACTTGTGGTTCTCGCCCCTGCCCCCGCCCCAGCCAGTGACCCTTTCGCCCGAGACCCCGCCCCTTTCACTTATGGCCCCGCCCCACCCTGGGCGCTGCCTCAAGTCTGGCACCGCCCCTGCCCAGTGACAGGCTCGCGGCCCCGCCCACGACCAGTGACTCGGAAGCCCAAGACCCCGCCCTAATTTCCGTCACGCCCCCATAACCATTGGTCCTGCTTCACCACCTCCCTCCCACCCCCCGCGACGCTCATTGGTTTCTTTCCGTAGAGCTTCCCGGGTTCCGATTGGCCTCAACCGTCGCCGTTCCTCCTTTCGATTGGCCCGCCGCGCCCGCGTTCGCGAGGCCCAGTCCTTGGGCGGGGGGGCGGGGCCAGCGGCGGCGGGCGGCGGGGGATTGGTCAGCAGCTCGGAGGGGGTGGGCCCGCGCCGCGCGCAGCGCCTCGGCTGGAGCGCGAGGAGCAGCTCCCGCCGCCTCAGTCGCCTCAGACTCGGTCGCCTCAGCCTCTGTCGCCGCCTCGATCGCCCTGTCGTCACCCGCTCCCCCCCCATCCCGGCCCCACCCCAGGCTCCGGCCCGGGTCAGCCGGCGGGCACGCCCTCCTCCGCGGACAGGTGAGTGGTCGCGGGCGGGGCCGGGGGCGGGGGTCCTGGCCCGGGTCCAGGGGTCGAGCCGGGGTCGCGCGCAGGGACTGGGGTCGCAGCCCGGGGCCTGAGCGAGGCGCCGGCCGGGGGCCGGGGGAGCCCCGCCAACTTTGCCCGCGGGGCTCCGGGGGCTGCGCGGCGCACGTCTGGCGCCGGCCGGGCGGGAGGGCCCGAGGGCCCTACCGGGGCCCCACCAAGTTGGTGGGCGGCCGCGGGGCGGGCGCGTGGGGCCGGGGCCGGGGGTCCGCGCGTGCGCCCCGCCGCCCCGGGGGCGCCCACGGCCTCGGCCGCGCTCCGCCCGCGGGCCGCCCCGCGGCTCCCGAAGTCAGGGGCAGGGACGGCGCTGCTGGCCGCGGGGTCCGGGCGCTGGTGCTGGGCGGCTGACCCCTGGCCCGGACTCCGGGCAGCGTCTCCCGCGCGGCGGCGCGGGGTGGCCGTCAGGCTGGGCGCGGCGCCTCGGCGGCGAGGGGCGCGGGCGGCGGGACCTCCCGGGGCTCCCCGCGCGCGGGCGGCGGTGCGCGGCCGCGGGGGCGGCGGGGGCACGCGGCGGGGTCTGCGTGTCGCTGCTGCTGCTGCGGGGTCGGGAGCGTAGTGCCGGCTCCTCCCGAATTGGAAAGTCGGCCGAAAGTGCGCTGTCGGGCGGCCCGGGTCTGCGCGTCCTCCTCCTGCCTTTCTGGAGCGCAGCGCGGGCTTCGGAGCCTCCGCGGCTCCGCCGTGAGCTCAGCGCGGCCGGTCGCGGGCGGGGTTGGCGGCGTGCGGCGCTCCGGGAGGGGCCGTCGGGCGGCGCGGCTGGACCCTGGACGGCGACACACGCACCCTGCAGTGCCGGCCGCTCCCGTGGCACGGGCCCTCGCCGCTCCCGCCGGACCTCGGCTGCGTCCGGGGGTCCCTCGCCGCTCCCGCCGGACCTCGGCTGCGTCCGCGGGGAGTGGGGCCCCTGGTCCGCGCTTTGGCCTTGGCTTAGATGTTGGCCGCAGGTGTGCGTCCCCCCGACGGGAACCGATGCCCGGCCCCGCCGTGCGCAGAACGGCGCCTCGTCTTCAGGCGTCTCAGAGACACCGCTGCGGGGCGGAGAGACTGTGCGCAGCCCAGCGGCCCCCCGGAGGGGCGGCGGACGGGAAGGGGGAAGACCTCGCCCAGCCTCCCATCCCAGCAGCTGGAGAAGTTGCGGCTGGCGTTTTCAGACTCGGAGATCCCCCCGCGGTCCCGGGGTCTTCAGAGGCGCGTGCGCTCCCTGCCGCGCCGATGCTCCAGAGCACTGCTGTTGCGAGCAGTGTTATTCTTCACTCGTACGTAGATGCTGTTGTCTGTACAGTGCAAGTTCATTGCCGGTGTTTTGGAACTTACATGACTTCATTATATTCTTAGCTGATACTCAATATTTTAAGGTTTTGAAAAAGCTTTGATGGTAAAAGGAGGAAAGTTGTGTCCCTCTCACTGGAAAGATTGGGCATCCGGTGTAGAATTCAGGGCTTTGTGACTGGTGTTGCTGTAGGTAGTGCTGATTAGTGGTGATACTGGACCTCAGAATATCACTTTTCCAGATACCCTTATTAATACTCAGCATTGGAGAAGATATACAACTTTGTGATTATATTTTTAAGGTAATTAGGTGAAAATTTCAACACATGGGTTCATTTGGCCAGACGTTTAAAAGGAAGTTATCTTTTTCCCTGTTGTTGCAGAGAGGCTGAGAGCAGGCTGTGTCGTGAGGTCCTTGAAACAATGTAGCCATTCGAGGCTGGATGTTGTGTTTCAGTTTGAACAGTTTCATTCCTGGAGGTGTAGCCAGCTCCTGGACTGGTTGCCATGTGTCAGTGGCAAAGTCATTCCTATTTTCACAGAAACCTCAGGGCTTTACTGTAACAGAGATCACTGAAGCAGATCTTGGTAGATGGGAATTGTACATCCCTTTGGTGAAGCCTGCTCCTTGTTGGCCAGAACAAAGAAAAATACCCTCTAATGTATTCGAATCAGTCCCAACTTAAACATTGCAATGAATACTGTAGATTTGGGGGCGGCCAGGCTATGTCTGAGCTCTCAGCCCTGGTAGCTGGGACTGCCGCAAGGTTGTGTGCCCGCTGTCCATGGTGCTGAACACAGGTCCTCTTTTTCAGTTTCTTTGTCTTAAATTTCCTTTCCAGTGTGAGAGGGTTTTTTGGAGTATGTTCACGTGAGGTGATGAGCACTAGGTGTTATACGCAACTGATGAATTGTTGAACACTGTATCTGAAACTAATGATGTACTATGTGTTGACTAATCGCATTCAAATTAAAAAAATAAAATCATTCTCAAAATTTACACATTTAAAGAAAAGTTGAACAGTTGAGCAGGGAAGTTCTATTGAGTCTGAATGGAAGCATTTCTTTTAAAAACTCAAGCCATGTTGTTGTCTCTTTTTTTCAAGTGGATAATTGTGTCGACTCAACATTTCCTTTCCTTCACTTAGTCTCAGCATGTGGGAATTTTCTTGCTGTAGTATGGACATCAAGTAACAAATCATTGAAATTAAATGGGATCCTGTTTCCTTAAACAACCACCCTCTTAAAAATGTGCTCTTTATTGTAATGTATACATATATTTGTACATAGAGGCAATTTGTTTTTCCCTAAACAAGGTCAGTTGTAGCACCCCTCACACTCATGTGGTGCTTTTCAGCCTTCGCAGAAAGGGACTGGAACCCTCTGCGTATGTGGTAGGGCTGTTGGGCAGTTGTCAGTTGTCAGGCATTTCTGCTGTGTTGGAGCAACATCTACTCTCTTTTCTATAATTTTGAGGAAATCTTTGTAAATCATTTTAGATAAATTCTTTATTCTCTTGAGGTTAATTTTTGTCAGTTCCTTTAGAATTGCCCCACAGTTTAGCAATAAGAAATAATGGGTACAGAGATTCTTCCACATGATTGTAAATTGTGCATCAAACTATGCAGTGAATTGTTAAGGTGTTTTTGCTATGAGCATCTGAACTAGTTCTTTGGCCCCATCAGCTGTGCACTTAACTCACATTACTCTGTGAAAGAGTAACCTGTTTTGTTGAGGGAAACCCAGGGCAGCTTCTTTCTGCCTCCTCTAAACTTCAGAAATACTCTCTGAGTGCCCACTCTTTGCCTGGCCCTGTGCTGTGATTTGAAAACCCACAGGGGAAGGAGACGTAGTATTTATCATGGAAGGGCTCTACTTTGGACTGACAAAAGGACATGTAAATTGATGGTTACAGGGGGCCACACTGAGTGCTGCAATTTGGATACACAGAAAGTTGGGTTGGTGTGTTGAAGTGGGGTAATTCATTTAGGCTGGGAATCAGGGAAGGCTTCAGAAGGGAGGTGGCCTTGGGCTGAGACCTGAAGGGCGAATTGTAATTGGGCATGGATGGGTCTAAAATTGATTACAAAAAGACCAGAAGGTTGACGTAACTGGAGAACAGAATGTGTGGTGGTGAAGGTTGGATGGCATTGTGAAAGTGTTGGAACTCAGAGGTGTGGGGGAGAGTTGACTGGAGGTGGTGTGGCAGGCAGAATAATGGTCTCCCAAAGCTCTCCACATTCTAATCACCAGAACCTATGGATATGTTAGGTTACATGGCAAGGAGAATTTAAGGTAATAGATGGAATGAAAGTTGCTACTCAGCTGATTTTAAAACAAGGAGATGATTATTCGGGATTTCCCTGGGTGGGCCCAAACTAATCAGAGGGTCCTTAAATATGGAAGAGGGAGGCAGAAGAGCTAGTGTCAGAGTGATGTGAAATGAGGAAGAGGACCCGTCATTGCTGGCTTAGAAGATGGAAGGGGTTACAAGACAAGGAATGTGGGCAAGCTGTAGAAGCAGGAAAACGTGGGAAAATGGATACTCACCCAGAGCCTCTTGAAGGGAACACAGCCCTGCCTACACCTTGATTCTAGCCCAGTAAGACCTTGTGTCTGACTTCTGACCTCCAGAACTGAAAGATAATTAATTCCTGTTATGTTAAGCCACTAAGTTTGTGGACGTTTGTTAGAGCAGCCATAGGAACCTGACACAAGTTGGAACTGTTCTAGAAAGTTTTAGCTGGCGGAGTTTAAAGAGGATATTACATGATCAGATATAGGCAGTAGAACACAAAATGATGTAGCTGCTGTTGGGAAGAAGTTGCCCCAGGTGAGCTTGGTTCTGATGCTTACTTTCATCTCCTGGGCAGACTGGCATTTAATACTCTTTCCTGGCCTAACTCCCATCTGAAGTCTTTCTCCTAGCAGTCTGTCTAATCTCTACCCTTGCTTACTGCCGCTTCCTGCTGACCCACCTTTTCTCTGTGCTGGGCACTCAGGTCTACATGTACAAGTGGGATTGTAGGGGTCATAGGGTGGGCCAATTCCAGTCTCAGGCCTGTCGTCAGAGTATTTTCCAAAGGTTTATTTCTTCACAGCCTCTCTAATCCCTTGCATCTTCAGATGTTTTAATTGTTGTTAGTCAACTTGTGTGAAATATCTCACTGTTTAATTTACATTTTCTTGATTACTAGTAAGTGTGAGGATTTTTTATCCATTTAGGGGCCACTTAGGTTTCCTCTTCTATAAATTGTATTTGTGTATTGTTTGTCCATTTGTTACCTGGGTTGTCCTTTTTACTGCTTTTTAGAAGTCCTTTATATATTCTGGATTCTATTTATGCTTATTTTTTTATCCTTTTAAAAATGCTGTTTTGATGAACAGATGTTTAATTTTAATGTAGTCAGATTTATTAATCTTTTCCTTATGGTTTGTGGTTATTGAGTCTTATTTAAGAAATTCTTTGCTACCCCAAGGTCATAGGGTATTCTCATCTTTATAAAAAATTGAATGTTTGCTTTTTATATTCTACTTGGAACTTATTTTTGTGTGAGGTGTGAGGTAGAGATATAATTTTAGAACTTTTCCAAATGCATAACCAATTGTATCAGTACTATTTATTGAATAGCATCCTTACCCCAATGATCTGCAGTGCTTCCTTTGAAACACAAAATTTTACAAACATGTGGATCTGTTTCTGATTTCTCCATGTAAATAATGATAATTTCATTTCTTCCTTCCTAGCCTTTAAGTCTTTTATTTATCTCTTGTCTTATTTCCATTGTTTGGACACTAGACAAAGTTGCGTAGAATGATAGGGCTATGCTAATACTGTTTTACACTTTAAAGGCAATACTTTTAGAGCCTTAAATATGAGGTTTGCTCCTGTTTTTTGGTAGATTCCTTTTATTAGGTTAAGGATGGTCTCCTCTGCTAATAGTTTGATAAAAGATTTTAAAAACACCATTAATAGATTTTGAATGTTAACAAATGATTTTCTTTACCTACTTAGATGATTTTATGTTTTTTCTTTTTTAAATTGTGACTGATGGGGCGTCTGGGTGGCTCAGTCAGTTAAACGTCTGCCTTTGGCTTAGGTCATGATCCCGGGGTCCTGGGATCACCCCGCATGGGGCTCCCTACTCAGCGGGGAGCCTGCTTCTCCCTCTCCCTCTGCCTGCTGCTCCCCCTGCTGGTGCTCTCTCTCTCTCTCTCTCTGTCTCTGTCTCTGTCAAATAAATAAATAAAATCTTTAAATAAAATAAAAGAAAAAGAAAAAAATAAATTGTGACTGAGATGAAATATTTTAATCTTTTACTTTTAAGCCATCATTGATTTCTTGGGATAAACATTACCTTGTCATGACAGACTATTTTAAAAAATTATTATTGGATCCAATATAGTAATATTTCATTTACAGTTTTGGCATATATTTTCCTAAGAAGTATTGACCAATATTAATCTTTTCTTGTGTTGCCCTTATTCAGATTTGGTATCATGGTGATGCTTCATCTTCCCTGTAATAGTTTCTGAAAGGGAAGGATTTTTGTTCCTTGGAAGTTTGGCAGAATTGATTCTTAAATATTCTGGATCTGGATCCTTTTAGAACATGGAGAGTCTTACACCAGCAGTTACCGCTTTAGAAGGGTTGCAGTACCGTTCTTCTCACATTTTGTTGGCCAGGAGGAGTCTTTTCGGCCATACTTAGTTTCAAATGGAGCAGGGAGGTTGAGTCTTCCATGTCCCAGAAGCTCAGGACAAATATTAGTAACATTTACCAAACTCTGGAGGTTAATTGATGTCAGTACTGCACAGTTAGCCAAAACTCAAACCGCGTTCCTCTCTAGGTCTTGTTTGAAGTTTTACAAGTGTGCAAGGTCTGCAGGTATGTTGGTCATCAGGGGACTGACTAGAATGTGAAACTACCAATATGTTGGTTTATATTTGTTGTGAACAAACCATCCTACTTACTCTCTCCAGAAGCCCGCCTTGGAAATTCTGTCTCTCTAGCTCTCCTTAGTCTAGCTTCCCTTTCTTATTCTTCCCAGGGATCTAAGTCCTAACTATCCTTCAGGGCTGGCACAGTTCCCACCTCCCTGCTTAAATTCTCTGTGTTAACTCTGACTCATGATGAACTCTCCCTTCACTTCTTACAGTACCATTCTGCTCCAGCTGTGGAGAGAGAGCAGGGTTCAGTTTTGTTTATGGGCAGTCAGTTGATGAGAAGAGCCTTCAGATGCAAGCACATGTTTCCCTCCTTTGCCTGGGCTCTGCCCTGGGAGACTAGATATAGTGGACAGACTGTATGACTGTATGACGATGGCCTCACCATGATCCCCATGATTCATGCCTTTGTATAATCTTTTCCTATTGAAGTAGGACTTGCTTCTAACCAATAGAATATGGAAAAGTAATGGAATGTCACTTCCTTGATTATTTTACATTACATAAAATTCCATTTTGCTAGAAACTCATTTAGAGATTCTGTTTGGTGGCAGCTATGCTGGGGAAGCCCACATGGCAAGAACTTCAGGTGGCCTCTAGAAGTTGAGGGTGGCCTTTAGGGATAGCAGGTAAGAAGCAGGGGAGCTCAGTCCTACAGCAAAGGAAACAACCTCTACCAATAACCCAAGTGAGCTTGGAAGGGAATTCTTCCCCCCACTTGAGCCTTCTAATGAGGACATAGCCTGGTCAACACCATGATTGCAGCCTTGTGAGACCCTGGGCGGGGAACCTGGGTAAACCTGCTCAGACTCTTAACTCACAGAAACTGCGAGGTAATAAATGTAAATTTTAAGTTGCTCAGTTTGTTATACAGCTGTAGAAAACTAATGTATCAGTTCTTTATTGACCTCCCCTTTACCCTTACTAGAAGTAGATTTGGATTGATGAAGGGTACTTGAATCTAGTTGAGATAAGCAATTTTTAAAAATTATTTTTTGAAACTTTTTTTCTATTTTTGAAAGTGATACAAATGTTTTGTGTAGAAAAATTGAAGCAAGCAGGAAGTATAAAGGACAAAACAAACATTCATAATCTTACTACACGACCATAGCCATTGTGTCTTTCTACCTTTATGTGTGGTATGATATGAATATCCTAAGTTGGGATTCATTCCATAGTGTTTTATGAACAGCTTTCTTTCTTTGTACTAGATAGTGAGAATTTCTTGTGTCATATCATAGTCTTATAAAACATGATTTTAAATGGCTGCATACTATTCCAGTGGATGTCCCAATTGATTGAATATAGTTGGACATTTATGCTGCTTTAAAATATTTATCATCATAAATAATGCTTTGATCAATAATCAATAACCTATACCAAAATCATTGTTTGTATCACTGATAATTTATGAAGGAGAAGTTTCTAAAGGCAGAATTATTAGGTCAGAGCTTGTAGATGTTTTTAAACCTTTTGATACTTAACCATCCAGCTTCCAATGTTTCTTTTTTTTTTAAGATTTTATTTATTTACTCTATTTTAGAGAGAGAGTGCAAGCGGGGCGGAGAGAAGGGGGAGAGGGAGAGAATCTCAAGCAGACTCACGGAGCCCAATGCAGGACTCAGTCTCACAACCCTGAGATCACGACCTGAGCCAAAACCAAGAGTCGGACACTTAACTGACTGAGCCACCCAGGTGCCCCCCAGCTTCCAATGTTTCTAAAACATGATATAAAGCTCAAACATCTGTTTGTGTAACTCACCAGGTTGGGATAGGACAGAACTATTGATTTTTGAGCATTTTAGGTTCCTGTTTTCTTAACCCTATTTGCAAAGTGCTTTTAAATTATTCATTAAAGTGCAGTATGGATTCTGTTTATAGACACATTTGTGTATGAGATCGCTCCCTTAGTGCCTGGGCAAAAAGCCTACGAATTGCTCTTATCACATCCCTACCTTTGTAAATCCGTTTCTCCTCCTATCCATCCTTTCTTTGTTCTCAACCAAATAGAGACACTGAGACACATTAGGTCTTGTAGCCTTGTGATTACTCAAATTAAAGGGCTTTTCTGAGCTACCTCTTGCTCTTTTCTTCTTGCCATTTATGAACTAGTTGGCTTCATAAGTATGAGAGATCAGCAGAAAATTATTAATTTAAAAATATTGAAAATATTTTTCCTGATTCATAAATGAGTATTTATTTAGAAAATTTGCAAAATAAAGATTAGTATCAAAAGCAAAATAAAAGTATTTCATTCTGTCACTCACAGATGACCACTGTATAAACATAACGTGTTCATATTAGCTTATTCTTAGAATATATTGATTAAATTTCAGTGACTAATGTTTTGCCTGAGATTCATGCATTCGTGTCTCCGAGTGAAATTGGCCCGTAATTTTCCTTTTCCGTAGCTGTTTTCTCTCCAATTTGAGATGACTACTTGGTTTATTAATTTGCAGCTTTTCCCCCCTACTAATATGTGTATTTAAGGTGATACATTTCCTTATAAAATAATGATTCAGTTGTATCATACGGAATTTGATTTGAGGTATTTTCCTTATTGTTTAGTATATACTATACACCAAATTGTGCCCCTCTCAAATACATATGTTGAGCCCTGGCCTCCAATATGATGGTATTGGAGATGGAGCTTTTGGGAGATAATTAAGTTTAGTTGAGGTCATGAGTGTGATGGGATTAGTACTTTATTAGAAGAGACCAGAGAACTTGCTCGTTTTCTCTTTCTTGCCATGTGAGGGTACAGCAGGAAGACAACTATCCACAAGCCAGGAAGAGGCCCCTGACCAGAGCTCTCCCATGCTGGCATTCTGTCTGATCTCAGACTTCCCAGCCCCCAGAACTGTGAGAAATAAATGTCCATTGTTTAAGCCCCTCAGTCTATGGTGTTTTGGTACAGCAGCCCAAGGAGACTAAGGCAGTTATATTTTCTAATTTCCAGTATGATTTTTTAAATTTATAGGTCGTTTAGAAGAATATTTAAAATTTTCCAAACATACGCATATTTTCTTATTCTTTTCCAGCACAATTTCATTGCCCCCAAATCTTGCTCTTTATGATTTTAATTCTTTGAAATTTGCTGATGTGCCTCATGGCCCAGAATATGGACTATAAGTTTTCTCACACATTCCTGTGTGCTTGAAAAGAATTAGGTTCAATGTTCTATACATTCCATTCAGCTAACTTATAACATACTATTCACATCTTCTGTTTTCTTAGTATTTTTTTTGTCTGGTGGTTATATCCATTACTAAGATAATTACCCAGTTTCATTATGATTATGGATTTGTCTTATTTCTCTTTGAAGTTCTGTCAATTTTTATCTATATACTTTGAGTCCCTGCTATTAGGGGCATGCAAATATGAAATTGTTAGGTCTTCCTGAAGAACTGAGACTTTAATTATTAACAGTGGTTTTCTTTATCTCTAGTAATGAATCTTTGCCTATGGTATCATATGCCAATACGAAAATGGCCATAACAGATTGCTTTAGGCTCATATTTGCATAATATCTTTGTTTTTTTATCATTTTACTTTCAAAACTGTTTTCTTAAGCTTTAAGTATGTATCTTGCAAAATAATCAAACAGTTAGATTGTTTTTCATCCAGTCTGATAATTTTTGTCTTTTAACTAGAACATTCAACTCATTTATGTTGAATATAATTAGTAATCTATTTAAGTGATTTATTTCTCTTGTCCCACATGTTCTGTGTTTATTTTTCTATCTTATTTTAAAACAGTATTATGATTTTTAAAAATCATTCAACTTATACTCTCTTCACTTGTTATTTATTTCTCTTGTCCCACATGTTCTGTGTTTATTTTTCTATCTTATTTTAAAACAGTATTATGATTTTTAAAAATCATTCAACTTATACTCTCTTCACTTTTTTGGAGGTTATATTTTATTTTTCTTTCTTTTCGTGGTTACTATGTAAATTAAATAATGTGTTATTAACTTATCCAGATAATGCAGTTATACCTGCCTTCTGGACCATGCAGAGATTATAGTGTCATAGAGCACTTGAACTCCATTCACCCTCTCCAGATTTATATGTGCTTATTATCGTGTGTCTTAATTCTGTAAGCTCTTTTTAAACTCTATGAAATACTAATATTAACAGTGTTGTTATTTAATGTACCATCAGTGTTCATTTACATTTATTCACAACTTTGTCCATTTTTTGCTTTTCATTGTTCTCTGACATTTCTGACCTTCATTCTGGGGTTGCTTCCCTTCTGCCTGAAGAGTGAGCCTTCTTTAGAAATTTCTTTATTGCAGGTCAGCTGGTAGTAGATACGCTCCCTGTTTTTTTCTTTCTAAAACTATTTTGATTTCACTTTTATTTAAAAAATTTTTTTAATTTATTTTTTTGTGGGGGGGGATATAATTTGCATGCTATAAAATTCACCCTTTTAAAGTTTCTGATTCGGGTGCCTGGGTGGCTCAGTTGGTTAAACAACTGCCTTCAGCTTGGGTCATGATCCCGGGTTCCTGGGATCAAGTCCCACATCTGGCTCCCCCTGCTCTGCGGGGAGCCTGCTTCTCCCTCTCCCTCTGCTGCTCCTCCTGCTTGTGTGCTCTCCCTCTCTCTCTCTGTCAAATAAATAAATAAAATCTTAAAAAAATATAAAGTTTCTGATTCATTGGATTTTGGTATATTTACAAGGTTGTGCAACCACTAGTGCTACATAATTCCAGAACATTTTCATCACCTTAAAAAGAAACCTCATACCTATTAACAGTAACTCCCCATTCTTCCCTGTCCCAGTCCCTGGCAACCATTAATCTACTTTCTGTCTCTAAGGATTTGCCTATTAGGAACATGTCATATAAATGGAATCATAAATATGTGGCCTTTCATGTCTGGTTTCTTTTACTTAGTATACTATTTTCAAGGTTCATCCATGTTCTTTTGTGTATCAGTACTTCATTTTTATGGCTGAATGGTATCACATTGTATGGATATATCCCATTTTAGTTCTCCATTCATCAGTACCGTACAGGTAGACATTTGGGTTGTTTCTACTTTTTTGGCTGTTAGGAATAATGTGCTATGAAAAGTCACGTGTAAGTTTTTGTATACATACATATTTTCAGTTCCTTTGTGTATATACTTAGGAGTGGAATTGCTGGGTCATATAGTAATTGTATGTTTAACTTTTTGAGTAATTGCCAAGCTGTTTTCCAAAGATGTTGCACCTTTTTATATTCTCACCAGCAATGTATGAGGGTCCCAATTTCTTCACACCTTCACTAACACTTGTCATTTTCCAGTTTTTTGATTATAGCCATCCTAGTGGGCGTGAAGTGGTATCTCATTGTGGTATTGATTAGCATTTCCTTAATAACGGATGCTGTTGGTAACCTTTTTGTGTGCTTACTGGCTGTTTGCATGTCTTCTTTGGAGAAATGTCTGTTCAAATCTTTTGACCATTTTTTTATTGGATTGTTTGTCTTATCGTTGAATTGTAAGTTTTGAAATTGGGAAGTGTGAGTCCTCCAACTTTGTTCTTCTGTTGTTTTAGCTATTCCTGGTTCCTTGCATTTCCATATGATTTTTAGGATTAGCTTGTCAATTTCTGCATGAAAGGCAGCTAGAATTTTTATAGGGATTGCATTGAATGTGTAGAAAAATTTGAGAGTATTGCCATCTTAACAATATAAGTCTTCCAGTCCATAAGTATGGAATTTATTAGCTATAATAGTTTTTTAGTGGATTCCTGAGGAGTTTCTATATATGAGATTATATAATATGCATGTATAGATAATTTTACTTCTTCCTTTCTAATCTGGATGCCTTTTATTTCTGTTTCTTTTATAATTGCCTTGGTTATAGTACAGTGTTGCATTGTCCTGGGGAGGGTGAACATCTTAATCTTGTTCCTGATCTTAGGGGGAGAGCTTTCAGTATTTCACCATTCAGTATGTTGTCAGCTGTGGGCTTTTGAGATGTCCCTTGTTAGTTTGGGAGGTTTCCTTCTATTTTTATTCTGTTAAGTGTTTTTGTCATAAAAGAGTGGTATTGTTGTCAGATGCTTTTTCTGCATCTAAGATGATCATACTTTTTTTGTCCTTCATTTTCTTAATTTTGTGCATTATACCAATTGATATTTGTATGTTGAACCAACCTTGCATTTCCTGGATAAATTCCAGTTGGTCATGGTAGATAATCCTTTTTATATATTGCTGGATTCAGTTTGATAGTATTTTGTTGAGGATTTTTACATTTAAAATTTTTAAAGAGGTTTTTATTTAAATTCTGGTTACCTTACATACAGTATAATATCAGTTTCAGGTGTACTGTGTGGCAATTCAATACTTCCATACCTCACCTGGTAGTCACCACCACAAGTGCACTCCTAATCTCCATCACCCACCCACCTCCCCTCTGGTCACTATCAGCTTGTTCTCTATAGTTAAGAGTCTGTTTCTTGGTTTGCCTCTCTCTCTCTTTTTTTGTCCCTTTGCTTGTTTTGTTTCTTAAATTCCACATGAGTGAAGTCATATGGTATTTGTTTTTCTCTGACTTATTTTGCTTAGTATTATACTCTTTAGCTCCATCTGTGTCATTGCAAATGGCAAGATTTCATTCTTTTTTATGGCTGAGTAATATTCCATTGTATATATATCACATCTTCTTTATGCATCATCAGTCAGTGGCCACGTGAGCAGTTTCCATAATTTGTCTATTGTAGATAATGCTGCTGTAAACATTGGTGTGCATCTACCCCTTTGAATTAGTATTTTTTTTTTATTCTTTGGGTAAATACCTAGTAGTGCTATTGTTGGATCATAAGGTAGTTCTATTTTTAACTTTTTGAGGAACTTCCATCATACTGTGTTTTCCACAGTGGCTGCACATTTTCATTCTCATCAACAGTGTAACAGGGTTCCCCTTTCGCCACATCTTGCCAACACCTGTTTCTTGTGTTGTTGATTTTATGCATTCTGACATGTGTGAGGTGATATCTCATTGTAGTTTTGATTTGCATTTCCCTTATGATGAGTGATGTTGATCATTTTTTGATGTGTCTGTTGGCCGTCTGTATGTCTTCTTTACCCAAAGCAGTTTACACATTTAATGCAATCCCTATAAAAATACCAACAGCATTTTTACAGAGCTAGAACAAACAATCCTAAAATTTGTATAGAACCCACAGAAGAACAGACACTTCTCCAAAGAAGACATGCGAATGGCTAACAGACACATGAAAAAATGTTCAACATCATTAGCTGTCAGGGAAATTCAAATCAAAACCACATTGAGATAGAACCTTATACCAGTTAAAATGGCAAAAATTAACAAGGCAGGAAACAACAAATGTTGGAGAGGTTGTGGAGAAAGGGGAACCCTCTTACACTGTTGGTGGGAATGCAAGTTTGTACAGCCACTTTGGAAAACAGTATGGAGGTTCCTCAAAAAGTTAAAAATAGAGCTACCCTATGACCCAGCAATTGTATTACTGGGTATTTACCCCAAAGATACAGAGGTAGTGAAAAGAAGGGACACCTGCACCCCAGTGTTCATAGCAGCAACGTCCACAATAGCCAAACTGTGGAAAGAGCCGAGATGCCCTTCAACAGATGAATGGATAAGGAAGATGTGGTCCATATATACAATGGAATATTACTCAGCCATCAGAAAGGATGAATACCCAACTTGTACATCCACATGGATGGGACTGGAGGAGATTATGCCAAGTGAAATAAGTCAAGCAGAGAAAGTCAATTATCATATGGTTTCACTTATTTGTGGAACGTAAGGAACAGCATGGAGGACATTGGGAGAAGGAAGGGAAAAATGAAGGGGGGGAATCGGAGGGGGAGACGAACCATGAGAGATTATGGACTCTGAGGAACAAACTGAGGGTTTCAGAGGGGAGGGGGGTGGGGGGATAGGGTAGCCCGGTGATGGGTATTAATGAGGGCACGTATTGCAGTGAGCACTGGGTGTTATATGCAAATAATGAGTCATGGATCACTACATCAAGAAAAAAAAAATAAAGGCCTATGGTGAGTCATCACCACAGATGATTTTAATTCTTTATGGGAAAGCTTGTTAAGGAATTTTACTAGGTGAATTTTTGAAAATTTATTCTTATTATGAGTCTGATAAATACCAAATTAGTTTTTATCAACAAATAAAAAAATAAAATAAAATGTAAAACAAAACAAAACAAAAACCCCAACCACAGAAGACCTTGAATAGCCAAAGCAATCTTGAAAAAGCAAAGCAAAGCTGGAGGCATCACAATTTCATACTTCAACTTATATTACAAAGCTGTACTAATCAAAACAGTATGGGACTGACACAAAAATAGACATGTACATAGATCAGTGGAACAGAATAGAAAACCCAGAAACGAACCCACGATTATATGGTCAATTAATCTTTGACAAAGCAGGAAAGAATATCCAATGGGAAAAAGTTTCTTAAACAAGTGGTGTTGGGAAAACTGGACAACAACAGGCAAAAGAATGAAACTGGACCACTTTCTTGCACTAAACACAAAAATAAATTCAAGATGGGTTAAAGATCTAAACGTGAGACCTGAAACCATAAAAATCCTGGAAAAAAAGCACAAGCAGTAATGTCTCTTACATCAGCTGTAGCAACTTCTTTCTAGGTATGTCTCTTAAGGCAAGGGAAACAAAAGCAAAAATAAACTACTGGGACTACAACAAAATAAAAAGTTTCTGCACAGTGAAGGAAACAATCAATAAAACTGAAAAGCACCCTGTGGAATGGGAGAAGATATTTGCAAATGATATATCTGATAAAGGGTTAGTATCCAAAATATGTGAAGAACTTATAAAACTCAACACCCCAAAATTAAATAATCTAATTAAAAAATGGGCAGAAGACATGAATAGACATTTTTCCAAAGAAGGCATTTGTATTCTTAAGGCATATTGGTATATGTTTTTTTTTTTTTTTTCTCTTGTGATTTCTGTGGTTTTGATATCAGGGTAATAATGACCTTATAGAATGCATTGAGAAATGTTCTTTTCTATTTTTTGGAAGAGTCTGTGAGGGATTGGTGTTAATTCTTCTTAAATGTTTGGTAGAATTCACTATTGGAACCATCTGGTCCTGCACTTTTGTTTATGGGAAGTTCCCAATTACTAACTCAACGTCTTTACTTGTTTAGGTCTATTCAGATTTTCTGTTTCTTGTTGAGTCAGTTTTGATAGTTTGTGTCTTTTCAGGAATTTGTCCACTTTACCTGGGTTATCTAATTTGATAGCAAATAATTATTCATAATATTTCTCTGTAATCCATTTTTATTTCTGTAAGGTTGGTAGTTTCATTTCTGATTTTTACTAATTTAAGTCTTCTCTTTCTTTTCCTTAATTCAGATAAAGATTTGTCAGTTTCATTGATCTTTTTGAAGAATCATCTTTTGGTTTCATTATTTTTTCTCCATTGCTTTGTATTTTCTATTTCATTTCTTTTTGTTCTAATCTTTGTTTTTTCCTTTCTTCTGTTTGCTTTGGGTTTAGTTTGCTCTGATTCCTTAAGGTGGAAGGTTAAGTTATTGATTTGAGATCTTCCTTTTTAACATAGGTGTTCATGGCTATACATTCCTAATCATTGCTTTTACTGCCTCTCATAAGTTTTGAATATGTTGTGTTTTAATTTTCAGTCAACTCAATGTATTTCCCATTTCCCTTGTGATTTCTTCTTTGATTCCTTGCTTATTTAGAAGTATGTTCTTTAATTTCCACAAATTCGTGAATTTCTTAAGTTTCTACTATTGGCTTCTAATTTCTTTTCCTTGCTGTCAGACAACATACTTATATAGATTTCAATTCTTTTAAATTTTGATGTGATTAAACATCTGATCTGTCCTAAATAATGTTCCATGTGTAGTTTAAAATAATGTATCTTCTGGTTTTTTAATGGAGTGCCTTATAGCTATCTGTTAGATCTAATTGTTTTATAGTGCTGTTAAAATCTTCTCTTTCCTTGCTAATCTTCTGTCTTGTTGTTCCATCCTGTATTGAACATGGGATATTGAAATCTCCAACCATTATTGTGAATTGTATAATTCTCCTTCAGTTTCTATTAATTTTTTGTTGCATACATTCTGGGGCTCAGTTTTTAGATACATGTATATATATGTAATTGTTATACTTCTTGATAAATCAACCCTTTTGTCATTATAAAATGTCCTTTGTCTCTAGTCACAATTTTTGTCTTAAAGACCATTTTGTCTGTTGTTAGTATAGTCACCCCATCTCTCTTTTGGTTATTGTTTAGATGGTATACATGTTTTCATCCTTTCACTTTTAACTTGTTTGTGTCTTTGAATTTAAGAGTGTCTCTTGTATACTGCCTATGTATAACTGGATCATGTTTTTGTTTTTGTTTTAAGCAGCATAATAGCCAAAGTATGGGAAACATCTCAAGTGACCATTGACTGATGAATAGATAAAGAAGATGTGATATATATATATACAATGGAATATTACTCAGCCATAAAAAAGAATGACATTGGGGCACCTGGGTGGCTCAGTCGTTTAAGCTTCTGCCTTTGGCTCAGGTCATGGTCTCAGGGTCCTGGGATAGAGCCCCGCATTGGGCTCCCTGCTCAGTGGGGAGCCTGCTTCTCCCTCTGCCACTCCCCCTGCTTGTGCTCTCTCTCTGTCAAATAAATAAATAAAATCTAAAAAAAAAAAGAAACAAATTAAAAAAAAAGAATGACATCTGGCATTTGCAACAATATGGATGGAGCTAGAGAGTATTATGCTAATGAAATAACTCAGTCAGGAAAGACAAATACTCTATGATTTCACTCATATGTGGAATTTAAGAAACAAAACAAATGAGCAAACCAAGAAATGGACTCTTAACTATAGAGAATAAACTGATGGTGACCGGAGGGGAGAGGGGTGGGGGTATGGGAGAAATAGGTGATGGGGATTAAGGAGGGTACTTGTGATGAATTCCGGGTATTGTAAGGAAGTGTTGAATCACTACATTGTACACCTGAAACTAATATTATACTATATGTTGACTAACTGGAATTCAAATAAAAACTTAAAAAAACCCATCAACACAATTTCTGCCTTTAAGTTGGAATGTTTAATCCATTTACATTTAATGCAATTCTGATAGGATTTATTCCTGCCATTTTGCTATTTTTTTCTATATGTCATGTCTCTTTGTTTTCTGTCCTTCATTACTACTTTTTGTATTAAATAGATATTTTTTAGTGTGCAATTTTAATTTGTTATTTATTTTGCTATTTTTTGTTAGTTATTTTCTTTGGGGTTACATGGGGCTTCTTAGTATTAGCAACTTGTAACAGTTTAGTTTGGATTCATACTGATTTAATATCAGTGGTACATCAAAACTTTGCTTCTGTATATCTCCATTCCTCCCCCACTTTGTGCTATATTTGTGTTGTCATACAAAGTATATCTTTATACATTCTGTGCACATCAACACAGATTTATAATTATTGCCCTGTGTAGTTTTCTTTTGTTTAAGATAGGAGAAAACTTACAAATATTATATTTATGCTGTCTTTTCTACTTACTTCTGTATTTACCTTTACTGGTGTTCTTTATTTCTTCACCTGGATTTGAGGTACTGTCTAGGATCCTGTCATGTTAGCCTGGAGTCCATTTAGTATTTCCTGTAGGGCAGATTTTCTAGAAGCTTATTCTGTCAGTTTTTGTTGTCTGAAGATGTCTTAATTTCTCCTTTGCTCTTGAAGGGTAATTTTGCTGGATGTAGAATTCTTGTTTGACAGTCTTTGTCTTTTATAATTTTGAATATGTCATCCCACAACCTTCTAGTTACCACAGTTTCTGATGAGAAATCAGCTATTACTTTTATTGAGGATTTCTTTCAGATGATGAGCTGCTTTTCTTGCTGCTGTCAAGATTCTCTCTTTGTCTCTGTGTTTGAATAGCTTGATTATGATGTGTCTAGGTATGGTCATCTTGGAGTTTATTCTTAGAGTTCATTGAGTTTCTTGATGTGTAATTTTTTTTCCCCCCAAAATCTGGGAAGTTTTTTTTAGCTGTTATCTCTTCAAATATATCTCCTTCTCTCTCTTTTCTCCTTCTG
Organism: Eumetopias jubatus; assembly: GCF_037043125.1. Classification (NCBI taxonomy): domain Eukaryota; kingdom Metazoa; phylum Chordata; class Mammalia; order Carnivora; family Otariidae; genus Eumetopias; species Eumetopias jubatus. The sequence continues at coordinate 263,764 of NW_028274953.1, forward strand.
AAATTTATACCCCTTTCTCTCTTTTTTCTCCTTCTGAAACGTTTGTTATACAAATTTAGTATGCTTGATGGTGTCCCACAGGTCTCTGAGGCTCTGTTCTTTTCTCCTTTTTGTAAGGAAGACTTCATTCACTTTATACAATGGGCTGTATTATAGGAGAGAGATATTGGGCTCAATACCTGCTCTGTTCATTTTTCTTCTTACTTTTTACTTTCTGTTCCTTAGACTGGAAAATTTCAGTTGACCTATCTTCAAGTTCTCCAGTTTGTTCTTGACTGCTCAAATATGCTGTTTAATATTTCCAGTGAATTTGTCATTTCAGTTACTGTACTTTTTAGTTTGGAATATTTATTTAGCTCCTTTTTATATCCTGTCTCTTTATTAGTAGTCTCTACTTGATGAGACACCATTGTCATACTTAATCTTTCAGATGTGGTTTCCTTTAATTCTTTGAACATATTTAAAATAGGTTATATATAGTCTTCCTCTTGTAAGTCCAATGTCAGTGCTTCCTTAGGGGCAGTTTCTATTGATTGCTTTTTCCCTGTTTATGGGCCATATTGCCTGTCTCTTTCTCTGTCTCTCTGTCTCTGTCTGTCTCTCTCTGTCTTGTGTGTCTCATAATGACTTGTCAAAAACTAAACATTTTAAATAATACATGTGGCAACTCTGAAAATTTGATTCTCCTTTCTCCCCTGGGATTTTTGGTGCCTCTGCTTGTTGTAGTAGTTTTTGTTGTTTTGTTTAGTGACTTTCCTGAACTAACTCTGCAAAGTCTGTATTCTGTGACATGTATTTCCACTCATTTGTGATCAGCTAAGGATTGGACAGAGATTTCCTTAAATGCCAGGAATCAGTAAGTCTCCTGGACTTTCCCAAGGAGCTCTGTGTGTATATTGGGGTATGCTTCAACATTTAATCAGGCACTTTACAGCTCTGCCTGAGTCTTTTACTTCCCACTTGTACAGAGCCTCAAAGTCAGCCCAGTGTGTGTGCTTATAGTTGTCTCAGGTCTTTCGTGGGCATTCATATAACCTTGAGTATGTGCACAGCTCTACGTATACATGTGACCTTCTAGATTTCCAGGAATATGTTGGAGTTCTTCAAATTCCCTATAGACATCTCATTTTCCACCTTTTTCTATTATGCTCTGGGTTTATGTATTATTTGCTGCACCTGTTGTCTACTGTCTCAGGTAGTTATAAAATGAAACAGTTGATTCTAATTGTTTTAACATACACCTCTGAGGAAAATGCTTTTCACACTGGTCTTACTCTGATTCAGGTCAAATAAAGACGTCCTTGCAAGTGGAACTTAATAGCCATGTCAAGTAATGACAGTTCTCCAGGAATAAGGCTTTTGAAAGAGTTCTAATCCTGTTCCGGCCCTTTCTGTGACTGCCAGACTGCTGGTTTTCACTATCATTGCAAGCTGTTGGGTTTTAAGACAGCTATAGAACTGAGGTGGCATTGGGGGAAAATGAGAATAGGGAAAGTTAAAACACTATAAATGTGCTGTTCTTATGGAGATTTAACCGTTTTCCTTTAACAAATGCTCCCCAGATTGCTGTAAGCCTTTGGTTAAATTCCCAGATTTCTGACAAAGTTGAATCTGACAATTTTTGCTATTTTTTTTCATTGCTTTTATGGAAGAGGGGATTTTTGGAGGTCCTTACTTTGCTGTTGTCACTGACATCACCCTCTCACCTTTATTCTTGAAAGACTAATTCCTGTATATTGAATTTCCTGTTGGCGTTATTTTCTTTCAGCCTGTTGGAGTGTCTAGCTTTTGTTTTTTCTGTTCAGATGTCAGTAGTCATTATAACTGCTGTGCCTCCGGAGGTAATCTGTGCATTTCCTATTGCTTCTTTAGGATTTTCTTACAGACCTTAGGTTTCTGTAGTTTCACTGAGTTCCATATATTCCTGCCTATGGTATGTTGGCTTCTTGTATCTGTGGTATGAGGTCTTTCATAAGTCTAGAAAATTCACTGTCATTCTCTTCAGATAATTATTTCCGCTCATCTTCTCTATTCTTTCCTGCTAGGACTCTAATGAAATGTTTATTAGATTTTTCATGATGTATTCTCATGCCCTCTCTTTTGTGTTTCCCAGATTTTGATCTCTCCATGCTTTAGTTTGAGTATTTTCTTCTGACCTAGTTTCCAGTTCATCAGTTCTCCCTTCCGTAGCACCTACTCTGCTAAAAAACCCATTCGGGATTTTTTTACTTTTTAGTTCTAGATTTTCCTTAACAAATTTAAAACTGTGTTACTTTTTATAGCTTCTTAGCTCTCATTTATGTTTTTGGCCATAGTAAGTGTCATTTTTTTTGCTTATTTGTTGTTTTTTCCAATTTTTTAATTGTAGTAAAATATGCATAACAAAATTTAACATCTTAACCATTTTTGAATGTACAGTTTAGTGGCAATGGTATTACATATATTCATAATGTTCATCCATCACCACCATCTATCTCTTTTCTTCTTGTAAAACTCAAATTCTATTCCTATTAAAGACTAACTCCCCATTCTCTCCTCCCCCTTGGCACCCACCATTCTACTTTCTGTCCCTATGATTTTGACTGAGTACTTCATATAAGTGAAATCATATAATATTTGTCTTTTTGTGACTGGCTTATTTCATTTAGTATAATGTCATCAAGGTTCATACATGTCATAACATGTGTTAGAATTTCTTCCCTTTTTAATTCTGAATAATATTCCATTTATGTGTATACCACAATTTTTTTTTTTAAAGATTTTATTTATTTATTTGAGAGAGAATGAGAGATAGAGAGCACGAGAGGGAAGAGGGTCAGAGGGTCAGAGGGAGAAGCAGACTCCCTGCTGGGCAGGGAGCCCGATGTGGGACTCGATCCCGGGACTCCAGGATCATGACCTGAGCCGAAGGCAGTCGCTTAACCAACTGAGCCACCCAGGCGCCCTATACCACAATTTTCTTATTCATTCATCTGTCAGTGGACACTTGGGTTGCTTCCATGCTTTAGCCATTTTGAAATAATGCTGTTATAAATATGGGTGTACAAATATCTCTTTGAGACCCTGTTTTTAAATCTTTTGAGTTATAACCAGAAGCAGAATTGCTGGATGATATGGTAATCCTATGTTTAATTTTTTGAGGAACCACCATGGTGTTGTCTACGGTAGTGGCACCATTTTACTTACCCATCAACAGTGCACAAGGGAACCAACTTTCTCTACACCCTCGTCAGCACTTGCTAATTTCTGTTTCTTTGATACCAGCCATCCTAATGGGTATGAAGTGATATTCATTATCGTTTGGATTAGCATTTCCTTTATGATTAGTAATGTTGAGCATCTCTGTATGTACTTATTGTCCATTGATATATTTTCTTGAGAGAAACATCTATTAACGTCTTTTGCCCATTTTTAAAGGGGTTGTTTGTTTTTGTGTTATTGCAGGTATAGTTTTTTTAATAGTCTATATTAGGTAATTCTAACTTCTCATGTCTTTGTGGATCTGTTTTTTCTTTTTTTATTTTTTCTGTGACTTCTTTCATTTCTTACTTGTGGTGTCTTACTTCTTTGCGTGTGCTAGACATTGTATTTGCAGAGTTATTTTGAGGGATAATTTGAGACCTAGGATGATTGTATCATTTTTGGGGAGCTTTTAACTTGTTACCTCTAGGGTTCTTCAGTCTTAAAGGAGCCATCTTAATTCTAAGGCCAACCTTAGATCAGTCTGTGGTTCTTGGGAGGGCTGGTTTGCTTTTCAGGACATCTTACCATTAGGGTTTAGATCTTTGTGGTTCTAACACAAGTTGAGGGCTGGTTTCTGAGAGTCCAATTCATGCTTTTACTCTGTGCCTCTAGCCCCCAATTTCTGGATTATTAAGGGTAATTTCAGCATCTCCCAAATGTTGGGACTTTGCACAGAAAATTTATTTCTCTTTAAAGTAGCAGCCCATTGTGGATGTTCCTCATCAGTGATCAGCTTTCCTCTGCATGATGATTTGGCTCTGGCTCCATATAGTTCTGGTTCTGCCATCCGCTAGGTTGGTAGCATCCTCTAGGGCCTGAACTTCCTTTGTCCAGCTGGCAGATGGGGAGTACAGCGTGGAGGAGACACACAGTTCTTACCCATGTTAGCCTGGACATGATATGTATCATAACTGTGTATATTCCACTGGTGAGATCTGGTCACATGGCCCCACCTAAATGCAAGTGTGAAATTGGCAAGTGTAGTCAATGGCTGGCAGCTGTTTGGTGGACAGTCATTTTTGTCTCAGTCTTCTCCTTGGCCACGAAAATACCCATGCACATCCTACTTTTGTAACCATTATACACTCTCCCAGGGAGACAGTCAAGTCCAGATGAGACTCATGAGGTTTGGTGACTGAACTAACACACATATTACCTGCTGCTAACCCTGTACAGTAGTGGAGCTGAGCTGGAACAAGTGCAATTAAAACAACCTTCCATTTTGACAGGGAGGGAATAGAAGATAAATTAGTCCTTAGTCCAGAGCAAGAGTGACACCCCGTGAGCAAGTATTATGAAAGTGTCTGTCATGGGACACCTGGGTGGCTTTAGTCAGTTAAGCATCTGCTTTTGGCTCAGGTTGTGATCTCAGGGTCCTAGGAGTGAGCCCTGCGTCGGGCTCCCTGCTCAGCGGGAGTCTGCTTCTCCCTCTCCCTCTGCTCCTCCCTGCAGCTTGTGCTCTCTCTCTCTCTCTCTCTCTCTCTCTCTCTCGCTATCTCAAATAAATAAAATCTTAAAAAGAAAGAAAGGAAGAAAGGAAGAAAGGAAAGAAAGAAAGAAAGGAAGAAAAAAGTGCTTGTCAGTGACTGGTAATCAAAGGCCACCAGGAACTCACCTTGAGCCTATGATGGGGCAGGTTGGGACCACACACCACGGGGAACCATGGGGCTTTGAGGTCAGACAGTGCTAGAAAGAACCTGTTACGGACTTTGGGTTTTGGTTGAGTGATTTGAGGGAAGGGCCAAGAAAGGTCAGTAAGTGGGAGCATTTTATGAGTATCTCAATGACTCTTATCTAGGGAGGTTGGGCTAGAATGCGGATAATTGTGATTGGTAAGAAAGCAGCTGTCACTCACACTAGCCAAGAGAGGGCCATGCCTGGTGTTTTTCGGCTTGGACAACGTTCATGCTTTGTCTGTGTTCTAATGTGATGATGGCAAGGTCTTGTCATGATCCATCTTGGTCCCACTATGTTCTGTGTCAGATTCACTCACTTCCGCTCTGGGAGTGTGGCAGGAAGAACTTCTGGCTGTTGTGTCCTTGTATTTGTCCTCCATGGACACATCTGCTGGGGCCTTGGGGAGAATGTCTAACTTGGGGGTTGGGGGCTGCACAGTAATCATAGCTTGCTTTCTGCTTGTGGAAGTTTGGAGACCTGAGGTTTGACAGTCATTGACTTTATTTTAGGCTCAATTTTCTTTGGCAGTACAATTCCCCCCAAATTCTCTTCTGTGCTTCTGAGAGTTCCATGTGTTAATAACTAGATCCAGAGTTCTGTTCAAGTCTTGATCCTCCAGCCTATTTCATATGTTTGTTTTCTTGTACCTGTGTCTCTTTCTACTTAGGGTTGTCTTGAAGGCGTGGCTATGGGTGGGAAAGAAGCCCTGTAATCTGATCTGTGTATACAGCTGAGTCCTCTCTTAATTGAGGAGTCTTTGTGGGCCTTTGATTTTCAGGACATTTTCCACGTTTTATCTTACACTTGGGGTGCAGAAAGGGTGGCTTTTCCCACTAAGTGACCCCATGTTTTTGGACTGTCTCTAGATGCTTTCCTGTCTCTCTCAAGTTGGCCAGTTTTTGCCTATGGTCGTCTCTTTCTCCAATGTGACATTATGACATTATGTTACCCGTAAAGTGGGTAACAGTCACTCCAACTGCTGGCACCCTCTTTTTTCTTCTCCTCGAGCTGCGATCTGCTTTCAGGTGATCATAGGAAATGCTCTGCAATCCATGAAACAGGGCTTCTTTGTTACCAGCTGCCTGACAATGGTTTTTATTATGGTATCACCCCTCTTAAGAGAACCCATTTTGGTCTTAATTCATTTCTGTTGAAATATGTATTTAATGATAGAGAATTTAAAAGAGGAAGATTTCTGATCTAAACTCTTAGTTTGGGAATTATTTGACCTCTTTTCTATTTCTCTGTTTCTTGACCGCTTGGAAATAAAGCTGTACACTTTTGGCAGCTTTCTAGGCCGACATCCTCACAAGGGCATAGTGTGGTGGTCCATCTTTCCCATGTTTAACTGTATTCACGTTGGAAAATCAAGACTTTTCTGATTTCTTACAAGATGGAAAAATAAGACATTTCAATTTTGGGGGGAATAAGGTGGTATATAAATAAGGTAAATAAAATTGATGAAGGAATGATTTTGAATCCAAGTTGCAATGATGTGGAAGACTCACAAGGGCACCGCTCGTTGCCATGTGGTAGCTGGCACCCTGGGGCCCTCCTCTTGCTCTGAGTCTGTTTTTGCTTTGAAAGAAGGGGGATGTGAGGACCTGGCCTATATTTATTTTTCTTGGGGCCACTGTGGAAGTGAAATGAGATGATTGACATGCAGGCACATTTAATAGTAAAACTCTCTGGGTGGATAAGGCATTATTATTTCATTCTGAAGTACTTTGATGGGATTAATAATTTATGTAGCACACTAAGTTCATCCTTTGAGGCCAAGTGCTCCTAATATAACGTACCTAAGCCAACCTTGAAAATTTACAGCATTGCAGAGAGAAGAGGGTCAGTGAGCATGTTGCTGTGTGATTTTTACTGAGTTGGGTTTTTCCAGAGAGTTCTGAGCTCTTCATAATTATCCTTAAGTGATTAAGAAACAGTCCAAAGGTGCCGTACTTCATAGAGAGTGCAGTTTATAGTTATCTGTAGTATGACACAGGTAATAATCATCCATAATACAATTAACTCTGAACAGCATGGGAGTTAGGGGCGCTGACTGACCTCCCTAGCAGTTGAAAATCTCTGTATAACTTTTGACTCCCCCAAAACTTAACTCCTAATAGCTCACTGGTGGCTGGAAGCCTGACCAATAACATTGCAGTCGATTTTTTTAAAAAGATTTTATTTATTTATTTGTCAGAGAGAGAGCACACAAGCAGGGAGAGGGGCAGAGGCAGAAGGAGAAGCAGGCTCCCTGCTGAACAAGGAGCCCAATATGGGACTCGATCCCAGGACAATGTAATTTAATTACATTAAATTATAATGTAGAGGAAAAAAATTATAAGATTAAGAAAATCATAAGGAAAAAGATCATAAAGAAGAGAAAATACATTTACAGTACTATATTGTATTTATAGAGAAAAATTATGTGTAAGTGGACCTGCGCAATTCAAATCCATGTTCAAGGAAAGGGTCAATAGTATTTAGTGTCCCAGACAGTTGTTTGAGTTTTCATGGAATTTTAAACATAGGATATTAAAAAAATAGGAGATTTTATAACAGAACTATGTTTCTTACCAATGTCTTTCATAACTCCTTTTGATTAAACTGTTGCTGCATTTTCTAGACTTTATTACCTCATTAATTACACAGATAATACTGAAGCAGATTGTTTTGCTAATTAAAAAATTGTTAATCTTGAGGTAGCCACACTTCTCTAGGTCCACTTAGGAATCTGAAAGTTTCGGTTTAATGGTCTTTTCAAATGCGGGTGTTAATCCATGTGGGTTAGCATGGAGGCTGATATTGAGAGAAGGTGTGTAAAGCTGCTTTTCATCTCAGGGCCTAGGAATGAGCGTCCATGTGAGCATCTGTGACCTTGTTTTGGCCACCTCCCTTCCCTACCTCCTGAAGCTCCCAAACCTGGGCTCCAGCCCCCATATGGCACTCCGCCCTTCCCCTGACACAGGTGGATCCCCAGGGGCCTCTTGCTCTTAGACACGTCCCACATGGCACCCATCATTTATTTCTCCTCCTCTGGACATGTATTTCTGGGCCAGCTTCTCCTAGGCCAGCAGTGATGCCCTAGAGTTGGTAGAGTGTCCCTACTGCCTGGTGCTCTGTGCAGGGTCCCAAGAGATTCTCCCATGTTGACAACAGAGCATGGTTGAGGCGAGGCTCTATGCTTTACTGGATTTTGTGAGGCTAGCCTGGCTCTCAGGCCTCCCTTCCTTTAGGCTCAGAAGTAAGTGTGTGGGAGGAGTGGGATGTGGGGTCCGGTCAGTGGGCAGGCACTGTGGTGCCTCAGAATTCCCCCCACCTCCTCTCTGATGCTGGGGCTGAGGTGCTCGGTGGGGCCTGTCTGCCCAGTGTCAGATCGGATTCAGGTGGGCATACCCCCTCAGACAGGCCCCTGCTCTGCACTGTTCCTGCAGCACCCTCTAGACAGAACATCAGTTGGAATGTCCAGCTGTGAGGGAGTCACAGTCCCTGCTGAACAGAGGATTGAATTTTGCCCTGAAAGGGCAGGACTCTCTGATGAGTAGGCCTGGGGCTCTCGGTGATGAAGCCCCAGAATGGTCAGGCTCAGGGCCAGGTGTGGTAGAGGCATTGCTTTGCCCCTGAAGGCCTGCCTGGGACTCCAGCTCAGGAATGTGTTATCCATGTAGCTCTGGAGCACTACGGGATGCCCCTGAGAGCTCTGTTCTGTGGGCCTTCGAGATGCTTGGAAGCCCTTTGAGGGGGTTGGTGAGGTCAAAACTGTTTTCATAAGGGTACTGAGCCATTATTTCCTTTCTCATTGTGTTGACATTTGAGCTGATGACACAAAGCAATAGAGGGTACAACTGCTGGCGCCTAAGCGCCATCGCGGCGGGGCTGCAAACTCTGCCAATAGTCCTAGTGTCCTTTACTGCCGCCACTAGCTCTAAAAAGCCAGCGTCATTTAACACTGTCCTTGAGGAAGCAGTAAGAATTATTTTATGAAATCTCGAGCACGTCTTTTTGATATTCTGAGAGACAGAATTGGAAGCTTGCATGAGGCACGTCTACAGATGGAATTGCAGCGATTGTTCTGAGGAGAAGCGCCAGTGCAGGTTTTGGATCGGGAGCTGGACTAGCTCCTCTTCTCATGGAGCACTGTTTTTACATTAAGGAATAACTTACAAACTGTGCTTATTCAGACTTGTGCCTTTGGCAGACAGTGTCTGAAAATTGAACTAAGTGAGCCTGTCCCTTTTCAAAGGAGATAACTGCTTGTATTTGTTGCAACTGATAAAATTTGAGTTTTCAGTCAAAAATTAGAATTTTGGAAAATTTGTATCTGCTACGGTGGCCTTGACAGCTTTCTGATACTTAAAGATATTTCTGGATGAACTCAGTGGTCACTATCAACAAATGTGATTTTTTTTGCTTTATATATTTAAATGTGTTAACATTTGGGAGATCTGCATAACCCAATGGACCAGTATTTTCCAAATGACTAAAACATGTGTTAAAACAATTATGTGTGGGCAAACTATCTGTTCAAGGCACAAGGTTGATAGATAATGGGTTTTAATGTAATACAGTCTTAAAAGTTTATTGATAGAGTTTCAGATTTCTCATTGCAACTAACCTTTACGAAATGACCACTTGTCAAGTTTTGATGTTCTATCAAAGAAGAATGTCCACAGTAATCTGATAAACTTATAAAATGCTCCTCCTGTTTCCAGCCACATGTCTGTATGAAGATAGGTATTCTTTACATACTTTAACCAAAACAATGCATCATAACAGATTGAATGCAGAAACAGATATGAAAATCCAGCTGTCCTCTCTTAATCTTGACATTAAAGAGTTCCAGAAATTCTTCTCACTGATTTATTTTTGTTTTGGAAAATACAGTTATTTTTATTAAAAAATGTTATTTTTATCATTATGTAATGGCTTTATTATTCATTGTAAATGAATTACTGAATAAATAATTTTGAAATCTCTCTGTGTTAATTTCATGTACTGTAAATGTCAAAACAGACAGAACCCACTTAAATAATTTGAGGAAAGGAAAGGGGTCCTGAGTCCAAAAAGTTTGAGAATGACTGGTTAGTGTCATAGGATATTGTGGTGCTTGAGTAGAGATACAGGAGGTTTGGTGAGAACTCAGAATGCTGATGAGGTATTTAGCTGTCCCCAAACACTGAATAAGGGAGAAGACTGAGTTTGTTTTTGTTTTTTTGGTTTTTTTGTTTGTAAGTTGTTTATTTGTTTTTAGATAGAAGTTAATAGGAAAGTAGGCTCAACAGAAAGACTGACTTTGGAAGGAAATTGTCTGAAGGATTCATTTCAACTTTAATGTAGTAAAATAATTTTAGAAATTGACATCAGAATTGGATTTTCAAGACAAAAACCCTATAGGAGGTTCTGCTCTGTAATGAGAGATTTAACCTGGACCATTCTGTGAGTCAGCAACATTTATTAAGTACTGATGTTATTAGGGCGTCTGGACCTCTGTGCTAGGTGCTAAGAAGGAGGTCAGAGGTAGTGTAGATAGTTTTTCAGATCCTAAGGTTTCTGTTTGTTTGCTTGTTTGTGTTTTCAGGAATTTATGAGGGAGAGAAGGTTGGTAGGACAAGATCCTAACTGAGATCTGCCTAAGAAGATGGACGGCAGAGGGGACAGGGCAGCTGTGCAGAGGGCCCTGTGCCAGAGGGAAGGGGGGCTGGCCACGGAGGAGGGCAGGTTAGATCCTCTGGAAAGAAATGTACCTTCATGGCCTGGTGTCGGGAAGCAGCACTTTGTTAGCTGGCTCGCTCACATTGACTGGGGGCCAGCGGAGAAACGAAGGTAGAGAAGCCTGCCTCTAGGCCCCGGGGAGGTCGTTGTGGCGGGGCGAGCTATATGTAAAAGGAATTGTCCCTGTGGAAGTGTGGGGACATGGGGCTCATGTGTCTGGGGTTGGGGGGAGGGTGCCCTGTGCTCTTCCCTGCTCTGTCTCAGCACCTCTCCCGCATGGGAACTCAGGCTGCTTCCAGGGCTCTTCATGGAAAGAACAGTAAAGCTGCTTCTTACAGGAAGTAGGGAGTAGGGAATTCTGCTTAACTGCATATCCTTTTAGTTTCTAGACCATCATTAGAAAAAAATTTAAACCATACGTTTCAGTTTCTGATTTGTGGCCTAGAATATGTTAAACATGATTGAATCTTTCTAAAGACAGGAATTTGCAGGGCCTTGGGGTGTCGTTGACCATAGCATGTTGGCATGTTAGTGGTTACTGCTCCTCCCAGGTCATCTGGTTTAGATGTCCTGTCTCAGAGCAAAAGTGCCTGCAGGACAACACTGTCATTGTCGGGAGTGGATCTTGTCCCCCCGCTCCTTGGGGGTAGAAATGAAGTCAGGGACCTGGCTTCTTGTCCCCACTATGGCAAGCTGTGCGTGCCTTTGGACTTTCTGAATGCCTGTGTCTCTTTCTGGAAACTGGGTGAGGTGAGGAGGAGGGGTGTGTGGTTGAGATCTCTGCTGGGGTACAGTGGAGGGAGGGCATATTGAATTTCGGCTTTCCTGTCTCAATGCCATCATCAGCCACCCTCCCATCCCACCACACACAGTCTCCAGAGTGAAAGAATAATGCACTTGAGGACAGTGACATGGAATTGTTAGTCTTTGGGTCATTTGGGAGAACCCTGATCTCTCCTGCCAGGGGACTTATTTTCTGATGCCCTCAGAGTGTGGTTAGGTGATCTCTACCCTCTAATGTCTTTCATTTTCTTGGTGTATGAAGATTTTCCTCTGTTTGTGGGCCATATTTGAGTTGCTCCATAAAGCTCAGGACTGTGGCAGGTGACGTTAATGAACTAGCTGGTCTTTAAATAGCACAGTTCCTATAAACAGAATCACCTATTTTATAGCCTGATATTGAAGAAGATTGCTCACTGAGGATTCTGAATGGCTGGTAGAACATTAGAAAGGCAATAAAATTCTCCTCACCCCGCCCCTGCCATGAGGCCAGACTGGCTGAGAACACACACACCACACCAGAGATACTTTCTTTGGGTTGGGCCGGAATCATTCCTCACGATGCATTAAACTCAGGTTGCATCAGAATGAAGAATGGCCAAGCCAAAATCTTCTCCTTCATTATCGGAAACTTAGTCATTTGTTCTCTGAGTCAGCTTAATGGCGTGTAATGTTCACATCGCATTCTTTTGGGGCCAGGCCAAGAACCAGCATGCTTGCCAGCATTTCAGCAATGAGCTAATCAGCCTTTTGGCTCCCACATTCCCGGCCAAGAGCTCCATTGGAATTAATACTGTCACTGCAGCAGACCGGAGTCCTTATAAAGATTGTGTTTTCTTTTCCTGTGTCACATGCTGGCCCTTGCTTTCATCAAGTGAGCCCTGAACGCTTTGTCCTTCAGAAAGCTTTCCCAGGTGAGGTTCTGAGATGTGATGCTAGGGATTCACCCCAGCAAATCGTTTATTGAAAAGCTGGATCCTGGTGGCTGCTGAGGATATAAATATGGGTGAAAAATGGCCCCCACCCTCAAGGAGCATGTAATCCATTGTGGGGGTGAACAATATACAAATACATATCTCCTCAGTACCATGAAGTGTCAGTTACACCTCATCAGAAGAGAGCAAAGGAAGGATGTGGAGCTTCAGAGTGTTGGGAAGAGAGGGATGGAAGAAGGCCTTCCAGGGGATGGCAATTTCAGCCTGATCTTGGAGACCTGATTGGATGGGGCAATCCAATCGGGTGGAAGCCATCCCCGTGGGCACTGAAAGAATTGACCTGAGGCAGAACAAAGAAGATACGTGCTACAGTGAGTGCTGTGAATTATGTAAGACTGATGAATCATAGACCTGTACCCCCAAAATAAATAATACATTGTATGTTAATAAAACAAAACAAAACAAAAAACAAAAAAAGAAGTTTACTGAATACCCCACAAGGCCCCAGTGGGCAGGACACCAAAGCAGACTGTCTGCTGTGGGGCAGTGGGTGGGGCTGTATTTAAAGGGGGAAAGTGAGGAGGTATGGGAACGTAGGGAATTTTCCCTTTCTTGGTAACTGCCTGGTTGTAAGTGGCCCATTGGTTGGTTAGGGCCTATGGATATTTTGAGGTGGGTCACCTGATGGGCCTGTTTGTATTTAGCCAGGGGATTGGAGTCACTGTGGGCTTTTCTACGTTACTCACGGTTCCAGTGTTTAAGCCTGTTGCCCTAAAGCACCCTCTCGAGCTGGCACACAATCGGTGTGCAGTAAGTGATAGCTACTGTCCTTTTGTTGCCTAGACTTCTATTTTCTTTTCTTTTTTTAATTTAAATTCAGTTAGCTAACATATAGTACATCATTAGTTTTAGACATAGAGTTCAGTAATTCATCAGTTGCATTTAACACCCAGTGCTCATTACTTCACGTGTCCTTCTTAATGCCCATCATCCAGTTTCCCCATCTCCCCACCCCCCTCCCCTCCAGCAACCCTCAGTTTGTTTCCTAGAGGTAAGAGTCTCTCATGGTTTGTCTCCCTCTCTGATGACTTCCCATTCAGTTTTCCCTCCCTTCCCCTATGATCCTCTGTGCTGTTTCTTATATTTCACATATGAGACTTCTGCTTTCTGATGAGTACAATCGAAAAAAGTTGTCTTCCACATCTCTAGGGATTACCTTGTGAGGCCCAGGCGAGATGACACGCTAAGATACCTGGGGAGCAGTGTGTGGGGAAGGCGGGTGCCTGGTGCCTAGTGCACAGTGACCAGGATGTCTGAGCCTGGGTGGTGTCCGGCCTCTGCCTCTTCTGTGGCCACAGAATGGACACCACGCCCTCTGTATGTAGTTTGCAGAAGTTAATAGTCCACATCTGATGAAAAAATGAGCTATGGCTACGTATTCTGTCTCTGTCTCACTAATAAGACACTGTAAGTAAGGAAACAATCCCATTGTGACTTTTAAAATGTCTTCAAAAAGAAAAACTTTTAAAAAATCAATAGAGTATTCTCAATAAGTTTGTGCCAGAGCGGAAGTTTAAAAAGATGTGTGGAGGACTTTTTATATATTCCAGTGCACACGTATACCACAGGTGCCGGTTTGTTCAGCTGCTCCACCACTGCTGGGCATTCCGGATGTGTCCGGTTTGGGGCTATTAAGAATAATGCTTCTCTGTGCACCTGAAACTAATATAACACTGTATGCTAACTAACGAGAATTAAAATGAAAACTTAAAGACTAAAGCTTCTCTGACTATCCTTGTAGTCTTTTGGCTGACATGTCACCCATTTCTCTTGCATATTTACCCAGAAATATACCTGTTGCATCACAGGTATATTTATTTTTAGTAGATAAATGCCAGACAGTTTTTCAAAGTGGTTGAACCAGTTTGTATCTAACCAACGATGAATGAGAATTCAGTTTCTGTACATCCTTGCCAGCACTTGCTGGTTTCTTTTTCACACTTTTCTGCAGGTTGGGTGGTGGCATCTCATTGTGGCTTTTATCTGCATTTTCCTGATTACTGATAACATAGGTTTTTTTCCCATACCACCAAGCAATTTTCTGACAGCAGCTGGGTGTCTTACAGTTCAGTTCAATCCTGACACCATCCCCCTGGGGATACCATCAGATCCCACAGATTAAGGGCTCAGGCCCTCCAGACTGCCCAGGGCCCCCCATCACCTTAGATGCCAGTCAAAAGTCCAGGTTGTAACTTGTGCTTCTGACTGACTGGCTATAAATTGGAGGATCCCACCCCCCACCTCACCCGCCTTGGGTTCAATTAGTTTGCTAGAATGGCTCATAGAACTCAGAGAAACATTTACTTACAAGTACCAGTGTATTATAAAGGATGTTATAAAGGATTTAGACGAACAGAGGACAAGGTATGTGGGAAGAAGCTCAAAGCTTCCATGCTTTCTGGGCATACCACTCTCCCTACATCTTCAGATGTTTGTTAACCTGGAAGCTCTCTGACATCTGTTCTTTGGGTTTTGATGTAGGCTTTATTACCTAGGCACGGTTGATTAAATCATTGGCCTCCTGCCCCTCTTTCCTCTTGGGACACCTGGGGGTGGGATTGAAACATCCCACTGTCTAATCACATAGGTGGTTCCCCTAGTGACCAGCCCTTTCCTTAGGTGATGTAGGAGTTTTTCAAAAGTCCCCTCATTAACAGAACAAGAGGTACCTTGATCCCTTCATCATTTCAGAAAATTTAAAATTTTAGGATCTCTGCACTGGGAATGCCACGAAGACCTAGGGTATCTATCAAAATAGATACATCTTATTATAAATCACAGTATCACAGTTGATAATGTTGAGCACTTCTTTTATGTTATTGTCCATTTGGAGGTCTTCTCTGAAGTGCCCGCTCAGGTCTCTTGCCCATTTGTGATTAGTTGTCTTTTTTAAAAAAAATTGATTTATAACCATTTTGAAATGGTGGACTTAATTCTGCCGTCTTGCTGTTTGTTGTCTTTTTGTCCCACATATTCTTTGTTCCTTTATTTCCCATTTCTTGCCTTTATTTGACTTAATCAGGTAGTTCTTACTCTGTTGTTTTAATCTCAAATTCTTATTTATTCATTCTTGTGTTATCTTTTTAGTAAAGAGATCTCAATTGCATCATGACTTACTATAGACTTCTGATCTGGTCACATATTTCTTTCTTCTATGTATGTTATAGATCCAACATGGTATCATTTCTGTTTTAGGCAGTCAATATTTTAAAGTATTTGTTCATATATTTATCCTTTATGGTGTTCTTCATTCTTTCCTGTAGTTCTGTGCTTGTATTTGGGAATATTTTCTTTTAGCCTGGAGAACTTCATGGAAGTATTCTTATAGTGCAGATCTATTCACAGCAAATTCTCTTGACCTTCGTCTGAGAACACATTATTTTTGAAAAATATCTTCACTGGGTATAGATTCTAGGTTGACAGTTTTTTTTTTTTCCCAACATTCTAAATATGTCAGCATTTTCACTATGCTCTTTGTATCTTCTGGCTTTTATAGTGCTTGTTGAGAAATTAGCCTTTTGTTTGATTGTTTTTCCTGTAAAAGTAATGTGCTTTTTTCTTTGCCCAGTTTTAAGATTTTCTGTCTTTGTGCCTGTGCCTGTGTGTGCATATGTGCCTGTGCTTGTGTTTTGTATTTATCCTGTGTGGGATTCGTGGAACTTTTTGAATTGTGTAGAATCTTTAATCAGGCTTGGAAAATTCTCAGACATTATTCATTCAAATGCTGCTATTGCCCTGTTTTTTTTACCCCGTCTTTCTTATTACACATTTGTGATACTTTTCACTCTGTCCTACGTATTTTTTATGCTCTGTACAGTTGTTTTCTTTCCTTTTTATATTTTTTTCTGCCCAAACCTCAGTTTCAGATCCATATTTCTGAAAGTTTGGATATTTTCTATTGGGTCTGTCTGAGTTTCTCTAACTGGGTCTTCAGTTCTTGCTGCTTTACTTTAAAAACATCAAGTAAGTTCTTAATTGCAGAGATTATGTTCTTCAATTATAATGTCCATTTTATTACTACTTTTCTGTAGATTCTAAGACTTGAAATTCTTCATCTTTTCATCCATTTGTTCACCACTTCCTATTTTTAAACATATTACTCATTTTTTCTTACCAAGTTTATTGAAGAATGATTTACATAAAATAAACTATATCCATTTAAAGTGTATAATTGGTGAGTTATGACAGTTGTCTACAACAAACGTGAGACAGCATTTTCATCACCCCCAAGAGATTCCTTGTGTTCCTTTACAGTCCATCCCTTGCTCTGCCTCTAGGTCCCAGGAAAACACTTTTTGTCATTTTAGAATAGTTTATATTTTGCATTATGTAATCATACTTTTTGTCATTTTAGAGTAGTTTACATTTTGCATTAAGAGTACTGTGTACTATTAAAAGGATTATTCACCATGACCAAGTGGGATTTATTCCTGGGCTGCAAGGCTGGTTCAACATCCACAAATCAATCAACGTGATACAATACATTAACAAAAGAAAGAGCAAGAATCATAGGATCCTCTCAATAGATGCAGAAAAAGCATTTGACAAAGTACAACATCCTTTCTTGATCAAAACTCTTCAGAGTATAGGGATAGAGGGTACAAACCTCAATATCATAAAAGCCATCTATGAAAAACCTACAGTGAATATCATTCTCAATGGGGAAAGGCTGAGAGCTTTCCCCCTAAGGTCAGGAACACGGCAGGGATGTCCACTCTCACCACTGCTATTCAACATAGTATTAGAAGTCCTAGCCACAGCAATCAGACAACAAAAAGAAATCAAAGGCATCCAAATCGGCAAAGAGGAAGTCAAACTCTCACTCTTTGCAGATGATATGATACTGTATGTGGAAAACCCAAAAGACTCCACCCCAAAACTGCTAGAACTCATACAGGAATTCAGTAAAGTAGCAGGATATAAAATCAATGCACAGAAATCAGTGGCATTCCTATACACCAACAACAAGACAGAAGAGAGACAAATCAAGGAGTCTATCCCATTTACAATTGCAC
Source organism: Eumetopias jubatus (assembly GCF_037043125.1). NCBI lineage: Eukaryota > Metazoa > Chordata > Mammalia > Carnivora > Otariidae > Eumetopias > Eumetopias jubatus. Next base: position 281,183 of record NW_028274953.1, read on the forward strand.
CCAAAACCATTAGATACCTAGGAATAAATCTAACCAAAGAGGCAAAGGATCTGTACTCAGAAAACTATAAAATACTCATGAAAGAAATTGAAGAAGACACAAAGAAATGGAAAAACGTTCCATGCTCATGGATTGGGAGAATCAACATTGTGAAGATGTCAATGCTACCTAGAGCAATCTACACATTCAATGCAATCCCCATCAAAATACCATCCACTTCTTTCAAAGAAATGGAACAAATAATCCTAAAATTTGTATGGAACCAGAAGAGACCCAGAATAGCCAGAGGAATACTGAAAAAGAAAAGCAAAGCTGGCGGCATCACCATTCCGGACTTCCAGCTCTATTACAAAGCTGTCATCATCAAGACAGTATGGTACTGGCACAAAAACAGACACATAGATCAATGGAACAGAATCGAGAGCCCAGAAATGGACCCTCAACTCTATGGTCAACTTATTTTTGACAAAGCAGGAAAGAATGTCCAATGGCAAAAAGACAGTCTCTTCAACAAATGGTGTTGGGAAAATTGGACAGCCACATGCAGAAGAATGAAACTGGACCATTTCCTTACACCACACACAAAAATAGACTCCAAATGGTTGAAAGACCTAAACGTGAGACAGGAGTCCATCCAAATCCTAAAGGAGAACACAGGTAGCAACCTTTTCGACCTTAGCCGCAGCAACTTCTTCCTAGAAACATCGCCAAAGGCACAGGAAGCCAGGGCAAAAATGAACTATTGGGATTTAATCAAGATAAAAAGCTTTTGCACAGCAAAAGACACAGTCCACAAAACCAAAAGACAGCCGACAGAATGGGAGAAAATATTTGCAAATGACATATCAGATAAAGAGCTAGTATCCAAAATCTATAAAGAACTTATCAAACTCAACACCCAAAGAACAAATAATCCAATCAAGAAATGGGCAGAAGACATGAACAGACATTTTTCCAAAGAAGACATCCAAATGGCCAACAGGCACATGAAAAAGTGCTCAACATCGCTCGGCATCAGGGAAATCCAAATCAAAACCTCAATGAGATACCACCTCACACCCGTCAGAATGGCTAAAATTAACAAGTCAGGGAACGACAGATGTTGGCGGGGATGTGGAGAAAGGGGAACCCTCCTACACTGTTGGTGGGAATGCAGGCTGGTGCAACCACTCTGGAAAACAGTATGGAGGTTCCTCAAACAGTTGAAATTAGAGCTACCATTTGATCCAGCAATTGCACTACTGGGTATTTACCACAAAGATACAAATGTAGGGACCCGAAGGGGTACATGTACCCCAATGTTTATAGCAGCAATGTCCACAATAGCCAAACTGTGGAAAGAGCCAAGATGCCCATCGACAGATGAATGGATAAAGAAGATGTGGTATATATACACAATGGAATATTATGCAGCCATCAAAAGGAATGAGATCTTGCCATTTGCAACGACGTGGAAGGAACTGGAGGGTGTTATGCTGAGTGAAATAAGTCAATCAGAGAAAGACATATATCACATGACCTCACTGATATGAGGAATTCTTAATCTCAGGAAACAAACTGAATGTTACTGGAGTGGTTGGGGGTGGGAGGGATGGGGTGGCTGGGTGATAGACATTGGGGAGGGTATGTGCTACGGTGAGCGCTGTGAATTGTGCAAGACTGTTGAATCACAGATCTGTACTTCTGAAACAAATAACGCAACATATTTTAAGAAAAAAGAAAAAGAAGAAGATAACAGGAGAGGAAGAAAAGGGGAGTATGTCAGAGGGGGAGACGAACCGTGAGAGATGATGGACTCTGAAAAACAAACTGAGGGTTCTAGAGGGGAGGGGGGTAGGGGGATGGGTTAGCCTGGTGATGGGTATTGAGGAGGGCACGTTCTGCATGGAGCACTGGGTGTTATGAACAAACAATGAATCATGGAACACTGCACCAAAAACTAATGATGTAATATATGGTGATTAACATAACAATAAAAAAATTTTTAAAAAAAGAGTACTGTGTACTTTTTTTCTCTCTGGCTTCTTTTACTCAGTGTGACAGTTTTGAGACTCATCCATGTTGTAGTATTAGCACAGTGTTGAATAGCCATGGTAAGAGTGGACAGCCTTGCCTATCTGCTAGTTTTAGGAGGAAAGTAGTCCATATTTCACCTTTAAGTATGAAGCTGGCTGTTGGTGTTTTAAGTGCCCTTTATCAGGCTGAGAAAATTCGTCTGTCCCTGTTTGAGAATTCTTATCATCAGTGGTTGCTGAATTTTGTTAAATGTCTTTCTGCATCTATTGAGATAATCATTTGGTTTTTATTCTTTATTCTGTTATGTTGGAGGAGGTAATCAAGAGGACATGACCATGACCATGTGTTGACCCTTGAGCTTGACCTGGGCAATCAATTGGAGGCTCCTCACTCCCAACCCTGTCCTTGGAATGTGTGCTCTGCCTCTTTGTTCCCACTGTGGGAGCTGTCCCAAGGACATAGCCTTGTTGAGTCCATCTGGATCGAGTATGTGACTGAATCCAGTTAAGGCATCTATATAGACTTTTAACTGGCAGGTGGGCGTGGAGACCTACCTGTCTTATGGCTGCCCAAAACAGGCCTCGTAAGTAAGCTGCCTTGCTTGTTATACCTGCCGCCTACCAATTTGGAGTGGTCTGCCTCATCCTTTGCCTCTTTCTCTTCTGAGTATCCATATACAGGGGCCAGTGAGAACTACTGTGTTTATGTGGTAAATTTCATTGATCTTGAATGTTAAACCAACCTTGTGTTCTTGGAATAAACCTCATTTAATTGTGATGTTTTATCCTTTTGAAATATTTCTGGATTTGATTTGAGAATGTTTTAAGGATTTTAGTGTCTAGTTACATGAGGGATATTGGCCTGTAAGTTTGTTTTCTTGTAATGTCTTCATCTGGTTTTGGTACCAAGATAATAGTATCTCATAAAATGAGTTCAGTGTTCTCTCTTCTATTTTCTGGAAGAGTTTGTGTGGAATCAGTATTATTTTTTTCTTAAAGGTTTGGTAGAATTCACCTGTGTGCCTTCTGAGCTTAGTGTTTTTAACTAGGAATTGAATTTATATAATAGATCTGAGCCTATGTAGGCTATCTGTTGCTTCTTGAATGAACTTTCATCATTGTCTTTCAGGGAATTTTACCAATTTTTCCAAGTTGTTTAATTTGTTGGCTAAAGTTGTTCAGGATTTTCTTTTATTGTCTATAGGACCTGTAGAGATACTTCTTCCATTTTTGATATTGATGGTTTCTGTTCTCTTTATTTTTTTATCGTGATCATTCTAGCCATGAGTTTATTATACATTTATACATTTTATTGATCTTTTCAAAGAACCAACTTTCAGCCTGGTTTATTTTCTCCAAGTCTGTTTTAAATTTTGTTGATTTCTGCTCTTTATTATTTCTTTTTCTTCAACTTACTTTGGGTTTACTTTGCTCTTTTTGTTTTAAGCTCCTTTGAGGAAGAATCGAAGGCCATTGTTTAGAAACCTGTAGTCTGTCCCTGATCTCGAGAGCAGCCTTCCTGGATTCTTGATTTAGATACAAATCCCTATCTCTTCAGTCCTGAAGTTTCAGCCAACTAAAGATTTTGAGCTCTGCCACACACTGAATGGTGTAAAATCTGGCAAGACTTGAGGGGTAGATGGACTGGGGACTGTTGAAGGCCCTTTTCCTTTCATGTGACTCTGTCCTCTAACACCTGGAGACATGGGAAGAGATGTCAGTCCGTCTTGCTGCCCAGTCCCCTCACCTTTTGCACAGTCTCAGAGCTCAGCAGTTGTTTGATGAGGGGGAACAGGCCTTGTCTTTTGGTATCCTTAGTTTCCAGTCTGTTGAAGCCCCTGTGACTGCAAAGAAGTTCTGCTGGTTTTTCTTTCCTCCCATAGAATCCTTTAGCTTAGACCAAGCCTGAGTCTTAGCCAATGTTCAGAATTAGTTGCTTATTTTTAGCTTATCTAGAAGGACTCTTCCTTGTGTAGAATTTTAATTCATATAGTCTTCATTGTTTTGATGGTTTTAGAAATAATAGTTTATGCAGTTTATCATTTAAAAAATAATCTGCTTTTTCCATCGGTAGTGTTGCCCTGCTCTAACCTACAACATTCTACTTGAAGGCAGAATTCCCCTCCCCCCTTTGATACAATCCAATGCATCTATTTTAAGTGTACAGATTAATGAATTTTGATGTATGTATACTGCAGTGTAACTACCACCACAGTCAGGGTATAGAACATCATCCCCAAAAGTCCATGGAATTGTACAGTGTATACTGGCTTCTTTTTTGTGTTTAGCTTCTTTTTTTCAACATCTCTGCTTTTGAGCTTAATCCGTGTGGTGTGGATGTGTTTTGTTCCTTTTTATGGTTAACTGGTATTCTGTTGTATGGTATGTTGGTTTATTTGCCTATTGATAGACATTTGGTTTATTTCTAGCTTTGACTATTATCAATAAAGCTGCTATGAACACTGTGTACATGTCTCTTGTGTAGGAATATGGATTCATTTCTCTTGGGTAAATAGCTAGGCTAGGTAGTATGGTCAGTACTATAGTAAGTGGTTTTATAAGGATCTGCCAAACTTTTCAAAAGTTCTTGAATGATTTTTACACTCCCTCTAGCCATATATGACAGTTCCAGTTTATTGCCATTTGTATCTACAGTTGTTATTTTCATTTTATTTTAGCCATTCTGTTAGATGTATATTGTATTTCATTGTGATTTTAGTTTTTATTTTCCTGAGGACTAATGACGGCAAGCCTCTTTTTCATATGCTCCTTTAGCTGGTTGATATGTCTTCTGTGATGTGTCTGTTGAAATATTTTGCTATTTTTTTTAATTGGACTGTTGTTTCCTTATTACTGAGTACAAAAGTTGTTTGTGTATTCTGAATATGTCTTTTTTCAGACATGTGTTAAATATTTTTTTTTGTTCTATTACTTGCCTTTTCATTTTGTAACAAGTGTCTTTCAAATAGGAGAATTTTAAAGTTTTGATTGAATATAAATGACCATTTTCCTCCTTTGATTGGTATGTTGCTGCTTGTTTTATGTAGCAAAGAAATCCTAGTCTACCCCAAGGTCAAAAAGATTTTCACCTTTGTTTTAGTCTAGAAGTGTTATGGATTTGGCTTTTATATTTCAGTTAACTGTTTGTATGGTGTTGTTACGAATCCAGGTTTATTTTCTTTTTCTTCATGTGAGTACCTGGTTCTTCTGACGTAGTTTGCTGGAAATTCTTTCCTTTCCCTGTTGAGATGCCTTGGCAACTTTATCAAAATCACTAGATCATACATGCTTGGGTCTGTTTTTAGACCCTATTCTGTTCTATCTATAAGCCTATTATGTTAATAATATCACACTGTACTGATCACTGGATATTTGAAATCAGGTAAATTAAGTTCTCCAACTTTGTTCTTTTTCCAAATAGTTGTGACTATCCTAGGTTTTTGCATTAATTTTTTTTTTTTTTTTTTAGAATCAGGTTCTCAACTTCTAAAAATTTTGCTAGGATTTTGATTGAGATTGCTTGGCACCTATATATATCAATTCAAGGAGAATTGACACCGAAGCAATAGTGAATGTGCAAACCAATTCCAATTATAATCTCTCTTTTTATTTTTAATTTTTAAAAAGATTTATTTATTTATTTTAGAGAGAGAAAGGGGGAGAGAGGGTGGAGGGAGGGGCAGAGGGAGAGGGAGAGAGAAACTCAAGCTGACTCTGTGCTGAGCATGGAGCCGGAGGCAAGGCTGATCTCATGACCCGGAGACCATGACCTCAGCCGAAACCAAGAGTTGGAGGCTTAACCGACTGTGCCACCCAGGTGCCGCATAATCTCTCCTTTTATTAATAAGTTTTAAATGTCTTTTGGCAATATCTTGAAGTTTTCTTCCAGTATACAAATCTTGCACATATTTTCTTAAATTTATCTCCTCAAATATTTCATGGTTTTGGATGCTATTATAAATGGTAGTTTTAGGAGATTTTCATTTCTTTTTTTGTTTTAAAGATTGTTTTATACTTTATTAGAGAGAGAGAGAGAGAGAGAGAGGGCACATGAGCAGAGGGAGGGGCAGTGGGAGAGGGAGAAAGAGAATCTCAGGCAGACTCCCCACTGAGTGTGGAGCCAGTGCCGGGCTGGATCTCATGACCCTGAGGTCATGACCTGAGCTGAAATCAAGAGTCAGTCATGTAGCCAGCTGAACTACCCCGGCGGCCCAAGAGATTTTCATTTCTCATTGTTAGCTAATGTATAGTTTTCTTTGGTTTTTGTTCTCGTTTTTTGCTTGTATATTGAACTTTATCCTCAACTTAGGTAAAGTAACGTATCAGTTTTAATAACCTTTTCCCCTATGATCTTGTCATCTGCAAATAAAGATAGTTTTACTTATGGATTTCTACTATGTATACCTTTTATTTATTTTTTCCCACCTTATTGTCTAGGACCTTCAGTCTAAAATTGAATAGCAGTGGCAAGAGTAGATCTTCTTGCCTTGTTCTTTAACTTAGGGGTAAAGTAGTCATTCACCATTAATTATAATGTTAACTGTAGGTTTTTCATAGATCACTTTATCAGCTTGAGGATCCCTTCTCTTTCTTCTTTCCTAAATTTTTAATATTTTTATCATGAATGTTTCTTGAATTTTGTCAAATGCTCTTTCTATATTTATTGAAATAGTCATAGGTTATTTTTCCTTTGTTCTGTTAATATTTTAAATTGCATTTGGTGAATTTTGGATGTTAAACTTTCATTCCTAGGTTGAACCCCACTTGGTCCTGATGGTTTTTTTAGAATGTATGTATGTATGTATCCATCTGTCTTCCTGAGTTTGATTTGCTGATACTTTTAAAAGGACTTTTACATCTGTGATCAAGAAGGAAATTGTTCAGTTTTCTTTACTTGTGTTATCTCTGCCTGGTTTTCTGATGGGATAGAGTTGATCTCATTAAATGTATTGGATGGTGTTTGTTCCTCTATTTTCTGAAAGAGTTTATATTGGGTTGTGTTATTTGTTTCTTAAATTTTTGATAGAATTTATATAGGCTTCAAGTTTTCTTAGTGAGAAGATTTTTAATTAAGAATAACTAGAATTTGAATGAAAACTTGAAATATTAAAAAAATGAATTTAGCTTTTTAAACCTTTTCAGATTTTTGTGTCCTGAGTCAGTTTTAGCATTTCATGTTTTGTAAGGTATTGATTTTTTCTAAGTTATTAAGTTTAGTGACAAAATTTCTTTTTAATATTGCATTATTATTTTTTTCATTATTGTAAGATCTGTAATGATGTCTCCTCTTTCACTACTGAAATTTGTAATGTGTTTTTTTCTCTTTTCTCGATCAGTCTAGGTAGCAGTTAATCAATTATATTGACTTTTTCAAATATGTAGATTTTGCTTTTATTGATTTTCTCTATTTCTTGTCTGTTTTTCCTTTTATTGACTTTTATTCTTAACTTACATTTTTCTTCCTTTACTTACTTTGGATATACTTTGGTGTTATTTTTCTAGCTTACTAAGGTAGAAGCTAAGATAATTGATTTTGGATTTTTTTCCCATCTGATATTGGCATTTAGACCTATAAATTTCCCTCTAAGCACTGCTTTAGCTGTATCTTGCATATTTTTAAACTTTTATCTTGAAATAATTATAGACTCATAAGAAGTTGCAAAAATAATATCCTTCGTGTACTTTCCCCCAATGGCAACATCTTATATAACTGAGGTACAATATCAGATTCAGGGAATTGACACTTATATATTGATATATTGACATTGATGCACTGTTAACTAGACCACAGGCATTATTCAGCTTTCATCGTATTTTTAACATGCATATTTCTGTGTATGTGTGTGTACACTTTTATGAAGTTTTATTCCCTGTATAGATTTGGGTAGTCACTACCACAGTCAAGACACAAAATTGTTTCCTCGCTACAAAGAACTCCCTGTACTTCATCTTTGTATTCACGCTCTTTCTCCATCCCACCCCTGTCCCTAACCTTTGGAAACTACTAATCTGTTCTTCATTTGTATCGTTTTGTCATTTTGAGAATGTTATGTAAATGGAATCACATAATATGCAGTCTCTGGAGATTAACCCCCTCCCCCCTCCAAATATAATGTTCTTGAAGTACTTCCAGATTGTTGCAGGCATCAGAAGTTTATTCCCTTGTATTGCTAAGTAGTATTACATTGTATGGATATACCAGAGTTTGTTCAACCACTTACTCATTGAAGGGCATTTGGATTGTTTCCAGTATTGCTATTAAGAATAAAGTTGCTATGAACACTCATGTACAGGTTTGTGTGTGTGTGTGTGTGTGTGTGTGTGTGCGTGTGTGTGTGTGTGTGTGTGTGTGTGTGTGTATGAACATAAAATTTCATTTTCTGGGACAGATGCCTCTGAGTACAACTTCTGGATCATGTGATGGTTGCATGTGATGGTTGCAAGTATAATTAGAAGTGCCAAACAGTTTTCCAGATTGGCTGTATCATTTTACATCACAGCTGGAAATTTATGACTATCCCACGTTTTTACTGTCTTGTATCTTCATTTTCAGTCAGTTTAAAGTATTTTCTAAAATTCCTTTTAATATCTTCTTTGTTTCCTGGGTCTTTTAGAAATGTGGCATTTTATTTACAAATATTTAGGGTTTTTCTAGATACTCCTCTTGCTGATTTCTAATCTAATTTTTTTTGTAGTCAAATACTTTGTATTACTTAAAATTTTTTCTTGTTCACTTGAAATTAGTTTGTATTCTTCAGTTATTGGCTGTGGTGTTCTAAAAGTTTCAGTTAGGACAATTGATTGGTGGTATTAAGTCTTCTATTCTTATTGATTTCATATCTACTTGCTTTATATCGTACAGAGAGATGTGTTGTCTTATTGCTACTTTTAATTCTGTTAATTATTGTGTGCATCCATATGGAGGATTGGTGTGTCTTAATAGATTGACATTTTTATCATTATAAGATGTCGTTCTTCATTTCTGGTTAGTGTTTGTGTAGCATATCTTTTTCTATTCTTTTTCTTTTACCATGTTATATCTTTATCTTTCTTTAAGATTTTAAAATTTTGTTTATTTGAGAGAGAGAGAGCAGAGGGAGAGGGATAAGCAGATTCTACGCTGTGTGCAGAGCCCAATGTGGAGCTCAGTCCCATAACCCTGAGATCATGACCTGAGCCGAAATCAAAAGTTGGATGTTCAACCAACAGCCACCCAGGCACCCCAATTTATGTCTTTATCTTTAAAGTGGGTATTATTGTAGATGAGATATTGTTAAGGTGTGTTTGTTTTTTTTTTACCCTGTCTTTGCCTTTTAACTGGAATGTTTTGACCATTTATTTATTGTAATTATTGATATGGTTGGGTTTAAATCTATCTTGCTATTAAAAAATTGTTTTTTGTTTCTCTTTCTTTTTTATTAGTTCTGTATTTTTTCATATTCCTTCTTATCTCCATCACTGACAATTCCTATCTGTTTTAATTTTTATTGTTTTGTTATTTTTTTGATGGTTAATTACCTGGTACCATTTTAATTCCTTCTGAAGAAATTCCTCTAACATCTCTTGTTGCTTACGTTTGCTGGTGTCAAATTCCTTTAGCTTTTGTTTATCAGGAAATGACTTTATTTCTCCTTAATTTGGAAGAATATTTTTTTGGAAGTAAAATTTTAGATTAACAGTCTTTTTTTTCCAGCACTTAAAGGATTTTGTGTTTGGCTGTATAATTTCTGATAAGACATCTGTGCTAATTCTTATATTTCCTCCTCTTTACTTAAAGTTCTCCTACTCTTTGATGTCTCAGTATGGTTTTCATTGTGTTTTTCTTTCTTAAATTTCGTTAAGCTTTTTCAGTCTGCAGGTATATTGGTTTTTATCAAACTTGGAATATTATCTGGTATTTTATGACATTTCAAATATTTTTTCTGTGTACCTTCCTCTTCAGTTCTGGAACTTCTGGTTATATTACACCACTTGATCCTGTCCCACAGGTAACTGGAGCTCTTTTTTCTAGTCTTTTTTCTCTCTATGTCACTTTGGGTGTTTTTTATTTCTGTGTTGTCTAGTACCTTTTCTTCTGCATATTTAGTCAGCTGTTGATCTCATTTATTGCAATTTTCATTTCTGACATACATGTATTTATTTCACCTCTGTAAGTTCCATCTGGTTCTTTTTTAAATCTTCTGTTTATCTCCTACTATGTTCGTGTTGCCTTTTCAATACTTGTACATAGGTATAATAGTTGTCTTAAATCTTCGTTTAGACAGTTCATTATCTCTGCCTTTCACAGTCTGTTCCTCTTGACTGTTTTTCTCTTGTTTTTGGTTGCCATTTTTGCTTATATGCTTTTTTGTTTCCTTGTAGGTTTAGTAACTTTAATTGGATGGTAGACATCATAAATATTACAGTAAGTATCTGGATTTTGACATCTTTTACAAGAGTGTTGGACTTTGTTCTTTCAGGCAGATAGGTTACTTGTAGATCAGCTTGGGATTTTTTAAGGTTTAATTTTAAGTTTTTTGGGTTGACTGTAGAGTATCTTTTACTTTAGGGCTAATTTAACCCCATTATTTAGGTACAGCCCTTCTGCTGTCTCTATTTATTGCCATGGTAGTTCACCTAGGGCTCTCAACTCAGGCTGGTCAAAACTATGTCTCCCAAAGTTTTGTTGAGCCATGAAAATTATTTAGCTTATAATTCTTTGGTCAATTTTCCCTCGTTTCATTGACTTTCATGTGTTGCTTAGAATTTGGCAACAGATGAAGGAGACCCCCAAGCAGATTTTTGGAGCTCTTTTTATGAGTGGCTCTTCTCTTCAGAGCCTTTCTGCATAACTGGGGCTCTTTTTTCCTAGTCTTTTTTCTCTCTGTATGTCACTTGGGGTATTAATTTCCAGCTGCTTCAGCCTCTCTGAGCTCTGATATGTTTCAGCAACTCAGTATGCTGTGATGTTCTGCTTGGGTTCCCTCCCTTGCCATGCAGTGTGGAAAGGGCTTTAACTAAGAAATTCAAGACAATTATAAGGCTTTTGACAGTTTTTTGCAGACTGTTGTCTGACGTCAGTTGTTTCATATGTATTTTTTTTCCAGTTTTCTGGTTGTTCACAGTCAGGGGGTAAGTCCTACCTTGGTTACTTCATTATGGGCAGAAGCAAAGGTCTCTTTCCTTTAAAATTTTTAAAATCATAAAATACACATAACAGAATTTACTATCTTAACTATTTTCAAGTGTACAGTTGAGTGACATTAAGTGTATTTACAGAGTTGTGCAACCATGACCACCATCCATCTCTAGACTTGTTTTCATCTTGCAAAACTGAAACTCTGTACCCATTCAATAATAACTGCCCGTTTCCCCCTCACTCCCAGCACATGGAAATGACCATCCTACTCTCTGTCTCTATGAATGTGACTACTCTAGGTACTTCATATAAATGGAATCAGATAGGATTTTTCCTTTTGTGACTGGCTTATGTCACTTCCTTTTATTTTTAAGGCAAGTATATCATTTGGTCTTTAATTGTAATGTTAAGATGATGGTTTGCAATACTCAGAACGTTTAAGCCAACAACTGATAATGGCAGAGTGGGAGGAAGATATGTTGGTGTGTTTTTTAAAATTTGTTTATTTTTTTGGTTGGGGATAGACTTTTGTTTTTATTTCATAGCTTGGCATGTGCTTAATCTCATGTAAGATTCTTTATAAATGTTAGGATGAAGAATTAAACTATAGGACTGCCCACTCATATTCTTTTGGCTTAAAGGACATTGTATGTTCACTGAACTCAGTGATTCTGTTTCTCTTATAAGTTGAATTTAAATCTTTCCCTGCAAGTGACACCAGTAGAACTGCCTAAGTTTCATTAATCCTTATCTCTTAATTACACATACCTCTGCAGGAACTTATTTTCAAAAAACTTTAATGAAAGAGCTTTGTTGATTTCTCATGATAGCCCTCTTTAAGAATGACTATCATCTTGAGAATTCTGTCCCGATTTCCCATCCAGTATAGAATTTGCCATCCCACTGTGGTATTCTATATATTTGTCTATGATCTCCTGTTAAAATCCAATGTACTTATTATGTTTATGTCTCTCCCTACAAGTCCTGTTCCCTAGATCTCCTTATTTTGCTGTATCAAATCCAAAGTAGAGATTAATTTAGGGAAGAAAGGGCATCATTATCCTCAATTATAAGTTTAAGTCAGTGACTCACCTAAGTCTCAGGTCTACATTTATTGTCTCTACTTCCTTCCTGTTCTTTTTTGAACCCACTGCGTCTGGATTTTTCCCTGTTACTTCACAAAAACAGCTTTATCAGAATCACCAAAGACGTCTTTGACTTTGCCAAATCCAGTGGTCAAGTCTCAATCTTCATCTTACCTGACTTTTCAGCAGCATCTGAATCCAGGTTTTTGCCCCTTCCTCCTTAAAAAACACTTTTCTTTATTTGGCTTCTGGGACACACTTCTATCCCAACCGTTCTCCTTGCTCTCTGACTGCTTCTTCTCAATATGTTTTTGCTGGCTCCTTCCCATATCCCAGTCCTCACTGGAGAGCCCAGAGCTTACTCTTCTCTTTCCGCCTCATTCCCTTAGTGATCCCACCCGGTTTCATGGCTTTAAATACCACCTCTAGATTTTAAGTATATCATTCCAGCCTGAACCCCATCCCCTAAACTCCAGGCTCATATTCATCTACCTACCTAACACTGCCATTCGGCTGTATCATGGCATTTCTTACTTCACATTTGAAAAACGTCGTCATTCTCCCTACCTTACTCCTTCCTCAGTTTTCTCTATATCTGTTGGCGGCAACTCCATTCTTCCACTTGTCAGGCTAAAACCCTGGGAATCATCTTTGACTCCTTGTTTTCTCTCATGCCCCATGTCTAATATATCTGCAAATTTAGTCTGCACTTTCTTCACAATATATTCAGGATTTAACTACTTCTTACCACCTCTACTGCTATCAGGCTGGGCCCAAGCCACCTTTATCTTTCCCCTGGATAATTTCATTAGCCTTTTAACAGGTCTCCTTTTTCTTCAGTTTTTGCCTAGTTACAGGTGATTATCCCCACAGTGGCCAGAATGCTCTTTCTAGAAATGTAGTTTACTTCCCTTTCTGGGAAAATGGAGTTGATGTGCTTTTCTTCATTTCTCCCACTAAGTAAAAGTAAAGATCTTAGACATTATATATAAAAGAAATGCAGACTCTGATGAGGAGAAGAAAGACCAGCTAGGGGCTTCAGGACATAAGGAATGACATGATAGTGAATTCTCTGAGTGTTCTTTTTGTTTTAAACATCTTAGCCTCGAATTTTGAGAAGATGGTAACCCATAAATAACAACAGGTGCAGAAAACAAAAACAAAAACAAAATGCAACAGAAGCGTGCTTCCTTTAGGCAAAGGACCAGGAAAGAGACAACCTAGCAAAACAGAAAACTTTTAGATAGTAGCTACTCTACTCCAGTTCTTCCTTATTCTTCTGGGACTCTGATAACATGATTATTTTATTTTTCACAAGATAGAAGAGAATACCTACCAGTTCTGTAAAGGTATTATTGCCTGGATATTAAAGCCAGAAAAAAAGACATTAAAAGACCAACATCCTTTATGAATATAGATACAAAAATCCATAGCAAAATATTAGCAAACAATTCAGCAATATATACAAAGAATTGTATAATTTCAGGGATGCAAATCTGCCTCAATATTTGAAAGTCCGTGTAATACACCATATTAACAGGCTAAAGAAGAAAAAGTAAATGATCATATCACTCAGTTTAATGAAGCATTTGACAAAATCCAACATCGTATAAAGAGTCTCAGAAAACAAGGAATAGAAAGGTTACTCAGCTTGATAAATAGCATATACAAAAACCTACAGTTAACATCATATTTAAAATGAAAGACTGAATGATCTCTGCCTAAGATCAGTAACAGGACAAGTATACCTGCTCTTATTCCACATGGTGCTGGGAGTTCTAGACTATGCAGTAAGACAAGACAAGAAAATAAAAGGCTTACAGATCAGAAAGGATGAAATAAAATTGTCCTTGTCTGCAGATGTCATGTAGGAAATCCCAAGGAATTTACAAAACAAAAACAAAATAAACTAGAATTAATAAGTGAGTTTAGCAGTGTTGCGTAATACAAAATAAACGCACAAAAATCAGCCTTATTTTTGTGTGTTATTATTAATGAATATGTGGACACCAAAATTATAGTTCCTGAAAAATAAACATGTAGGTATAAATCTAACAAAACATTTATAGAACTTTTATACTGTAAACTACAAAACCCTGATGAAAGAAAGAAAAGTAGATCTATCTAAATAAATGGAGAGATATACTATGTTCATGGATTGGAAAAATCAACACAGTAAAGATGATGATTCTTCCCAAATTGTTACACAGGTTTAAGGTAAATTCTATTAAAAATCATAGCAAAATTTTTTATAGCTATACACAAACTGATTATAAAATACATATGGAAAATAAAGGAGCTAGAATAGCTAAAACAATTTGGAAAAGGAAAATTAAAGGGGGAGGGATCAGTCTCCCTAATTTCCAGATTTTATAGCCACCATAATCAAAACTTTGTGGTATTGACAGAAAGATAGACAGCGAGAGCACTGAACAGTACAGGGAACCTAGTGTAGAAAATAGTATAGGGAATCACACCAATATGCCCAAATGATTTTTGAGAAATTATCTTCTCAAATGATTTTGAGAATTGCAAAAGTGATTCAAGGGAGAAAGGATAGCCTTTCTGACAAATAGTGCTGGAGCGATCAAACATTCATAGGCAAAGAATGAAACTTAATCTAAGTCTCACGCCTATATAAAAATTAACTTAAAATGTATCGCAAACTCAAATATAAAAATATAAAACTTAGAAAAAAATAGAACAAATGCTTTCATTTTAGGGCAAAGGTTGGGCAAAGAGTACTTTAAGAGAAGAAGTAATAAATTGGATTTCATGAAAAATAAAAACTTTTTCTCTGCAATAGAAAAAGAAGGATGAAAAGACAAGCTACACTCTGGGAGAAATACCGAGAAAAGACTGATAATGGAATATATAAAGAATTGTCAAAACTCAACAGTAAAAAAACCAAACAATTCAACTAGAAACTGCACAAAAGACATGAAGATGAAATTTCACCAAAGAGGAGATCTAGATAGCAGATAAGCACATGAAAAGATACCCAATATCATAAGCCATTCAAGAAGTACAAATTAAAACCACAGTGAGATATTATGATACACACATCAGAGTGGCTATGATAAAATGAATAGTGATAACAGCAGATCATGGTGAGGATGTGGAGGAACTGGATCTCACGCACGGCTGGTGGGGATGTAAAATGGTACAGGCACTCTGGGAAACAGTTTGGCAGTTTCTTATAAAATTAAACTTGTAACTACCACACAATCTAGCAATAAAAGCTCCTGGGCATTTATCCCAGAGAAATGAAAACTATGTTCACACAAAAGCTATTCACAAGTGTTCACGGTAGGTTTATTTGAAATAGCCAAAATCTGGAAACAACTCATATGTTCTTCAGCGGGTGAACAGTTAAACAAACTGTGGCACATCCATTCCATGAAATGCTCCTCAGCAACGAAGAGGACTGAACTGTACACATGGGACAACCTGGATGAATCTCCAGAGAATTAGGGCGACTGAGAAAAGCCAATCCTAAAAGGTTGCATACTGTATTATTCCATTTATATAATATTCTTGAAATAAGAAAATTATAAGAAATGGAGGACAGATTGGTGGTTGCCAGGGCTTCAGCAAGAGATGGGAGTGGGAGGTAGTGACTGTAAACAAGAAACATGAGGGACCCTTGTGGGAGTGGAAGTGTTCTACATCTTGCCCGCGTCAGTGTCAGTATCTTGGTTGGGATCATGTTCTATAACTTTCTAAGATGTCGCCCTTGGGGGAACTGGGTTAAGGGTACCTGGATTACCTCTGTATTATTTCTACAACTCCATGTGAGTCTACAATTATCTCAAAATCTCAAAAGTTTAATTAAAAAATATAGATTAGATCATGCCATCCCTGTGTCCAAAACTCTCCAGAGTCTTCCCTGTGCCCCTCATGGTATAAGGCAAAGTGGCACTGAGCTTCACATGACCTGGTCTCTACAGGTTCTAGGGTTTACTTCCTGCCACTTGCCCCAGCTGACTTTGTTTAACCACATCAGCATCCTTGCTGTTCCCCACACACCAGATGCATAGTCAAAACTGAAACTCATTTTACTCCCCCTTTTACTTTGGTTTCTAGGAAACTTACATTTTGAGACAAACAATTTTTAAATTCAGATTTATGGAGTACCTTTCAAGTGCTAGGATTCTAGGTGCTTGGGCACTGTCAGTGAACAGATCAGTTAGAAACCCTGCCCCGAGGAGCCTTACATCCTGTCAAGGGGAGATAGACACAGCATACAGGGGCTGTAATAAAGGAGCGTGTTGTGATAGAGGACAGAGCAGGGTAGGGGAGATTAGGAGTGCTGGCCATGGGAGGGTAGGGCTGCCCTTGTTGAGCCGGGGACATCTGAGGACAGACTTGGGGCAGGCAAGGAACTTAGATGAGTGGATATTTGGGAAAGAATGCCCGAGAGGCAGGGACGTAGTTGCAGATGCCAGGGACAGCCAGAGAGTGTGGGTGGCGGGGCAGAGTGGAGGGTGAGGAGATGGTGGCTGAGAGCTGAGGGCAGTAGGGGCACGGAGGGTAAGCAATTGATGGGCCTTGGAGGTCAGGGGGAGAATTTGGCTTCTACTCTGTGGGAAACGGAGCTATTGGAAGGTTTTGGGCAGGATGGGGACATGAATGGATTTAGGTTCTAACAGGATGACTCCGCTGCTCTTTCAGGGCACAAGGACAGAAGAAGGAGCCCATTAGGAGGTCATCCCATTGACACGGGAAAGGGTGATTGTGGTGTGCACCAGAGTGGTGGGGTGTGAAGGGTCGGATGCTGGATATGGTTGACGGTAGAGCTCACAGGGCTTGCTCACAAACATAGACATGTGACATGAGAAGGATGCCTGGAAAGGTGGCATTTTGTGGTCGGGATGGAGAAACCATAAGGGGCTTCAGGTTGGGAAGGGTGGGAGGCTGAAGGTTCCTGTTTGGACCTGTCATATTGGAGGTAGGAACAGGCCATTTCATGTGGGTTAGAACTGCATTTCGGTGGGTGGATGGGGTTACCGAAGGGGGCACAGAGGGGCAAGGACCTGGGACTGACGCTGGGGCATCTGGCGTCAAGAGGTCAAGGAGAAGACCCACGTCCATCAGAGTGAGAAGAGCAGCTCGTCGGGTGGCAGAGAACCGAAGGGGCCCTGGGCAGATAGGATGACACGGGTCAGATGTGGGGAACACTTGAGAGGACACTGGCAGCAGGACCGGGGCAACATGGAGTGGCTGGTGGCTGGGAGAAGGGCAGGCAAAGCCTGGCCGGAGCAAGCGGAGACAGCGAGGAGGGTGGGCATGTTTTCCCGTGGAAAGAATAAGGGCACATGGCAGTGGTTGGTGTGAGCTAGCTCACGTTTGCTGTGGTCAGCCAGCTTGCTCCCGACTGGCGGCTGCAGGGGCCCTCCTGCCCCCGTCCACCCACACTTCCTCTGACGTAGGCGCCCAGAGCGGCTCCCGGGAGCGCTGTCTACAGTGAAGGCCGTCATCAGATATGGGAAGAAGGTAGACATGGAGACATAAAACACTGTCTGAATGAAGGGCAATCATATTTGAAGTAATTTGAAGATTGACAGGAAATTCATAAAGGGGATATGGAGTTCCATTTACAACAGCGGGAGATTGCCTTGTCCATAGCTTCCTGACCTCTGGAAGAACAGAAGTTGCTGCTGGCAGAGTTCCCAAACATGAAAATGTAAAATGGAATTGAATAATCTCTCTTAAATCAATTTTGTGAGCCAAACGACCTACAGAGGGAAGTGATACAGTGCAGGTAGACGATGCTGCGCTCCATCTGCTGAATACATTATGACAATTGAGTGTGGAGAGATAACCAGATACTGCTTGCCTTCGGTTCCTGGGAGTCTGGTAACGCCCTTTCCTCAGCCTCCCCAGAAGCTGTCTTGGGGACGCGGGCCTCTTTTTCTGGCTTTGGTGAGGTGACTGCATCCTCTGTCAGCAGGGCCCCCTGGGGCGGGTTTGGAGGGGTGCTCTGGCCCTGCGGCAAGGCCTCTGCCTGCACTTATTAGCACTGGTTGTTGCTGTCTCTGAGGCATGGTTCTAGACTTTGCTTCCTGCTGTCCTTTCCATGATCAGCCAGGTGCCATGGTTAACCATGGGGACGAGCAGGGATGCTGCTGGTGGCACTTAATTCAAGGAGTGTCTTCGACTGGAGGCTCACCCGGGCAAGGGCTGTGGGCATTGTGGTGCTTTCCTTTAGTGGCACAGTTAGAGCAGGCACAGCGGGAGTCAGACTGGGGGGCAGGTGGGTGAGGGACCAGCCGGGGCCATAGCAGCACACCAGCCAAGGTGCCTGGGACACTCATGTCACCCATCCTGAGCTCCCTCAGCTGGACGGTCCCCCGGTGCACATGGAGAAAAGATTTCTCAGTGCACCTTAGGGAGCTTGGCAGTTAGTGGCTGTTTTTTTATTGGATTCTCAGGATGACTGAGCACATGTTTCCACCTGGTTTCATGCTTTCAAGGCATTTCAGAGCTTTCTTGGCTGTGTGGTTGGCAGAGAAAGTGCCTGACAGTGCAGGCCTGTGCTGGGGATACCTGGGCACCTATGGTTGCCACTAGCCAGGAGTCTGGAGGTGTTTTCTGTAA